>NC_041385.1:559458228-559503088 GCF_002162155.2 Triticum dicoccoides
AGATTGGATCTCTAGGGGGGCGGCGCCCCCCTAGGGCCCCTATATAAAGAGGGGGGAGGGAGGGCTGCGCACCCTAGTCCCTGGCGCCTCCCTCTCCCCCC
Organism: Triticum dicoccoides; assembly: GCF_002162155.2. NCBI lineage: Eukaryota > Viridiplantae > Streptophyta > Magnoliopsida > Poales > Poaceae > Triticum > Triticum dicoccoides. Next base: position 559,458,330 of record NC_041385.1, read on the forward strand.
CGTACCACCTCTCCCTCTCGCTGAGCTTGGCGAAGCCCTGCTGAGATCGCCGCTACTTCCACCACCACGCCGTCGTGCTGCTGGATCTCCATCAACCTCTCCTTCCCCCTTGCTGGATCAAGAAGGAGGAGACATCTTCCCCAACCGTACATGCGTTGAACGCAGAGGTGCCGTCCGTTCGGCACTAGGATCTTTGGTGATTTGGATCACGACGAGTACGACTCCCTCAACCCCGTTCTCTTGAACGCTTCCGCTCGCGATCTACAAGGGTATGTAGATGCACTCCTCTCCCTCATTTCTAGATGACTCCATAGATTGATCTTGGTGAAGCATAGAATTTTTTTATTTTCTACAACATTCCCCAACAGTGGCATCATGAGCTAGGTCTATGTGTAGTTTCTATGCACGAGTAGAACACAATTTTGTTGTGAGCGTAGATGTTGTCAATTTACTTGTCACTACTAGTCTTATCTTGTTTCGGCGGTATCGTGGGATGAAGCGGCCCGGACCGACCTTACATGTACGCTTAGGTGAGACAGGTTCCACCGACTGACATGCAGTAGTTGCATAAGGTGGCTAGCGGGTGTCTGTCTCTCCCACTTTAGTCGGATCAGATTCGATGAAAAGGGTCCTTATGAAGGGTAAATAGAAATTGGCATATCACGTTGTGGTTTTGACGTAGGTAAGAAACGTTCTTGCTAGAACCCTATTGCAGCCACATAAAAACATGCAACAACAATTAGAGGACGTCTAACTTGTTTTTGCAGCATATGCCTTGTGATGTGATATGGCCAAAAGGATTTGATGAATGCATTATATGTGATGTATGAGATTGATCATGTTCTTGTAATAGGAATCACGACTTGCATGTCGATGAGTATGACAACCGGCAGGAGCCATAGGAGTTGTCTTTATTTATTGTATGACCTGCGTGTCACTGAATAACGCCATGTAATTACTTTACTTCTTTGCTAAACCGTTAGCCATAGTAGTAGAAGTAATAGTTGGCGAACAACTTCATGGAGACACGATGATGGAGATTATGATGATGGAGATCATGGTGTCATGACGGTGACGAAGATGATCATGGCGCCCCGAAGATGGAGATCAAAGGAGCAATATGATATTGGCCATATCATGTCACTATTTGATTGCATGTGATGTTTATCATGTTTTTGCATCTTATTTGCTTAGAACGACGGTAGTAAATAAGATGATCCCTCATAATAATTTCAAGAAAGTGTTCCCCCTAACTGTGCACCGTTGCGAAAGTTCGTTGTTTTGAAGCACCACGTGATGATTGGGTGTGATAGATCCTAACATTCACATACAATGGGTGTAAGCCAGATTTACACATGCAAAACACTTAGGTTGACTTGACGAGCCTAGCATGTACAGACATGGCCTTGGAACACAAGAAACCAAAAGGTCGAACATGAGTCGTATAGAAGATACGATCAACATGGAGATGTTCACCGATGATGACTAGTCCGTCTCACGTGATGATCGGACACGACCTAGTTGACTCGGATCATGTATCACTTAGATGACTAGAGGGATGTCTAATCTGAGTGGGAGTTCATTAAGTAATTTGATTAAATGAACTTAATTATCATGAACTTAGTCTAAAAACTTTTGCAATATGTCTTGTAGATCAAATGGCCGACGCTAATGTTGCCCTCAACTTCAACGCATTCCTAGAGAAAACCAAGCTGAAAGACGATGGCAGCAACTACACGGACTGGGTCCGGAACTTGAGGATCATCCTCATAGCTGCCAAAAGAGCATATGTCCTAGATGCATCGCTAGGTGAAGCACCCGTCTTCCCCGCAACTCAAGACATTATGAACGCCTGGCAGTCGCGTGTTGATGACTACTCCCTCGCTCAGTGCGGCATGCTTTACAGCTTAGAACCGGGGCTCCAAAAGCGTTTTGAGCAACACGGAGCATATGAGATGTTCGAAGAGCTGAAAATGGTTTTCCAAGCTCATGCCTGGGTCGAGAGATATGAAGTCCCCGACAAGTTCTATAGTTTTAAGATGGAGGAAAATAGTTCTGTCAGTGAGCACATACTCAAAATGTCTGGGTTGCACAACCGCTTGTCCTAGCTGGACATTAACCTCCCGGACGAGGCGGTCATTGATAGAATCCTTCAGTCGCTCCCACCTAGCTACAAGAGCTTTGTGATGAACTACAATATGCAGGGGATGGTGAAAACTATTCCTGAAGTATTTTCAATGCTGAAATCAGCGAAGGTGGAAATCAAAAAGGAACATCAAGTGTTGATGGTCAATAAAACCACTAGTTTCAAGAAAGGCAAGGGTAAAAAGAACTTCAAGAAGGACAGCAAGGGAGTTGCCGCGCCCGGTAAGCCAGTTGCCGGGAAGAAGCCAAAGCATGGACCCAAACCTGAGACTGAGTGCTTTTATTGCAAGGGAAGCGGACACTTGAAGCGGAACTGCCCCAAGTACTGAGCGGACAAGAAGGCCGGCAACACTAAAGGTATATGTGATATACATGTAATTGATGTGTACCTTACCAGTACTCGTAGTAGCTCCTGGGTATTTGATACCGGTGCGGTTGCTCATATTTGTAACTCAAAACAGGAGCTGCGGAATAAGCGGCGACTGGCGAAGGATGAGGTGACGATGCGCGTCGGGAATGGTTCCAAGGTCGATGTGATCGCCGTCGGCATGCTACCTATACATTTACCTACGGGATTAGTTTTAAACCTCAATAATTGTTATTTAGTGCCAGCTTTGAGCATGAACATTGTATCTGGATCTTGTTTAATACGAGATGGCTACTCATTTAAATCCGAGAATAATGGTTGTTCTATTTATATGAGAGATATGTTTTATGATCATGCCCCGCTGGTTAATGGTTTATTCTTAATGAATCTCGAACGTGATGTTAGACATATTCATAGTGTGAATACCAAAAGATGTAAGATTGATAATGATAGTCCCACATATCTGTGGCACTGCCCCTTTGGTCACATTGGTGTCAAACGCATGAAGAAGCTCCATACAGATGGACTTTTGGAGTCTCTTGATTTCGAATCATTTGACATGTGCGAACCATGCCTCATGGGTAAAGTGACCAAGACTCCGTTCTCCGGAACAATGGAGCGAGCAACCAACTTGTTGGATATTATACATACTGATGTGTGCGGTCCAATGAGCGTTGAGGCTCGCGGTGGCTATCGTTATGTTCTCACCCTCACTAATGACTTGAGTAGATATGGGTATGTTTACTTGATGAAACACAAGTCTGAGACCTTTGAAAAGTTCAAGGAATTTCAGAATGAGGTAGAGAATCAATGTGACTGAAAAATAAAGTTCTTACGATCAGATCGTAGAGGAGAATATTTAAGTCACGAATTTGGTACGCACTTAAGGAAATGTGGAATCGTTTCACAACTCATGCTGCCTGGAACACCTCAGCGTAACGGTGTGTCCGAACGTCGTAATCTCACTCTATTAGATATGGTGCGATCTATGATGTCACTCACCGAGTTATCGCTATCATTTTGGGGATACGCTCTAGAGACAGCTACATTCACTTTAAATAGGGCACCGTCTAAATCCGTTGAGACGACACCGTAGGAATTATGGTTTGGGAAGAAACCTAAGCTGTCATTTCTAAAAGTTTGGGGATGTGATGCTTATGTCAAGAAACTTCAACCTGAGAAGCTCGAACCCAAGTCGGAAAAATGCGTCTTCATAGGATACCCCAAGGAAACCATTGGGTATACCTTCTACCTTAGATCCGAAGGCAAGATCCTTGTTGCCAAGAACGGGTCCTTTCTGGAGAAAGAGTTTCTCTCGAAAGAAATAAGTGGGAGGAAAGTAGAACTCGATGAAGTACCACCTCTTGAACTGGAAAGTAGCGCAGCTCAGGAAGATGTTCCTGTGGTGCCTGCACCGACTGGAGAGGAAGTTAATGATGATGATCAAGGTACTTCAGATCAAGTTGCTACTGAACTTCATAGGTCCACAAGGACACGTTCCACACCAGAATGGTATGGCAACCCTGTCCTAGAAATCATGTTGTTAGACAACGGTGAACCTTCGAACTATGAAGAAGCGATGGCGGGCCCAGATTCCAACAAATGGCTTGAAGCCATGCAATTCGAGATAGGATCCATGTATGAAAACAAAGTGTGGACTTTGACAGACTTGCCTGATTATCGGTGAGCGATAGAAAACAAATGGATTTTTAAGAAGAAGACGGACACAGATGGTAATGTTACCATCTATAAAGCTCGACTTGTCGCTAAGGGTTATCGGCAAGTTCAAGGGGTTGACTACGATGAGACTTTCTCTCCCGTAGCGAAGCTGAAGTCCGTCCGAATCATGTTAGCAATTGCCGCATACTATGATTATGAGATATGGCAAATGGACGTCAAAACGACATTCCTTAACGGCTATCTTAAGGTAGAACTATATATGATGCAGCCGGAAGGTTTTGTCGATCCTAAGAATGCTAACAAGGTATGCAAGCTTCAGCGATCCATTTATGGGCTGGTGCAAGCATCTCGGAGTTGGAACATTCACTTTGATGAGATGATCAAAGCGTTTGGGTTTATGCAGACTTATGGAGAAGCCTGCATGTACAAGAAAGTGAGTGGGAGCTCTTTAGCATTTCTCATATTATATGTAGATGGCATACTTCTGATGGGAAATGATATAAAACTTTTGGACAGCATTAAGACCTACTTGAATAAGTGTTTTTCAATGAAGGACCTTGGAGAAGCTGCTTACATATTAGGCATCAAGATCTATAGGGATAGATCGAGACGCCTCATAGGTCTTTCACAAAGCACATACCTTGATAAGATATTGAAGAAGTTCAATATGGATCAGTCCAAGAAGGGGTTCTTGCCCGTGTTACAAGGTGTGAAATTGAGCTTGGCTCAATGCCCGACCATGGCAGAAGATAGAGAAAAGACAAGTGTCATCCCCTATGCCTCGGCTATAGGGTCTATTATGTATGCCATGCTGTGTACCAGACCTGATGTAAACCTTGCCATAAGTTTGGTAGGAAGGTACCAAAGTAATCCCTGCATGGAACACTGGACAACGGTCAAGAATATCCTGAAGTACCTGAAAAGGACTAAGGATATGTTTCTCGTTTATGAAGGTGACGAAGAGCTCGTCGCAAAGGGTTACGTCGACGCTAGCTTCGACACGGATCTGGATGACTCTAAGTCACAAACCGGATACATGTATATTTTGAATGGTGGGGCAGTAAGCTGGTGCAGTTGCAAGCAAAGCATCGTGGCGGGATCTACGTGTGAAGCGGAGTACATGGCAGCCTCGGAGGCAGCGCATGAAGCAATATGGATGAAGGAGTTCATCACCGACCTAGGAGTCATACCCAATGCGTCGGGGCCGATCACTCTATTCTGTGACAACACTGGAGCTATTGCCCTTGCCAAGGAGCCCAGGTTTCACAAGAAGACCAGGCACATCAAGCGTCGCTTCAACTCCATTCGTGAAAATATTCAAGATGGAGACATAGATATTTGCAAAGTGCATACGGATCTGAATGTCGCAGATCCGTTGACTAAACCTCTTCCGCGAGCAAAACATGATCAACACCAGAACTCTATGGGTGTTCGATTCATCACAATGTAACTAGATTATTGACTCTAGTGCAAGTGGGAGACTATTGGAAATATGCCCTCGAGGCAATAATAAAATGATTATTATTATATTTCCTTGTTCATGATAATTGTCTATTATTCATGCTATAATTGTGTTATCCGGAAACCGTAATACATGTGTGAATACATGGACCACAACATGTCCCTAGTGAGCCTCTAGTTGTCTAGCTCGTTGATCAACAAATAGTCATGGTTTCCTGACTATGGACATTGGTTGTCATTGATAACGGGATCACATCATTAGGAGAATGATGTGATGGACAAGACCCAATCCTAAGCATAGCACAAGATCGTGTAGTTCGTTTGCTAGAGCTTTTCCAATGTCAAGTATCATTTCCTTGGACCATGAGATCGTGTAACTCCCGGATACCGTAGGAGTGCTTTGGGTGTACCAAACATCACAACGTAACTGGGTGACTATAAAGGTATACTACAGGTATCCCCGAAAGTATCTGTTGGGTTGACACAGATCGAGACTGGGATTTGTCACTCCGTATGACGGAGAGGTATCTCTGGGCCCACTCGGTAATGCATCATCATAATGAGCTCAATGTGACCAAGTAGTTGATCACGGGATCATGCATTACGGTACGAGTAAAGTGACTTGCTGGTAATGAGATTGAACGAGGTATTGGGATACCGATGATCGAATCTCGGGCAAGTAACGTACCGATTGACAAATGGAATTGTATACGGGATTACTTGAATCCTCAACATCGTGGTTCATTCGATGAGATCATCGTGGAACATGTGGGAGCCAACATGGGTATCCAGATCCCGCTGTTGGTTATTGGCTGGAGAGCTGTCTCGGTCATGTCTGCGTGATTCCCGAACCCGTAGGGTCTACACACTTAAGGTTCGGTGACACTAGGGTTGTAGAGATATTAGTATGCGGTAAGCCGAAAGTTGTTCGGAGTCCTGGATGAGATCCCGGACGTCACGAGGAGTTCCAGAATGGTCCGGAGGTGAAGAATTGTATATAGGAAGTCCAGTTTTGGCCGCCGGGAAAGTTTCTGGGGTCACCGGTATTGTACCGGGACCACCGGAACGGTCCCGGGGGTTCACCGGGTGGGGCCACCTATCCCTGAGGGCCACATGGGCTGAAGTGGGAAGGGAACCAGCCCCTGGTGGGCTGGTGCACCCCCCTTGGGCCTCCCCCTACGCCCTGGTTGGAAACCCTAGGGGTGGGGGGCGCCCCACCTAACTTGGGGGCAAGCCCACCTTTGGCCGCCACCCCCCCTTGAGATTGGATCTCTAGGGGCCTGATGCCCCCCTAGGGCCCCTATATAAAGAGGGGGGGAGGGAGGGCTGTGCACCCTAGTCCCTGGCGCCTCCCTCTCCCCCCGTATCACCTCTCCCTCTCGCTGAGCTTGGAGAAGCTCTGCTGAGATCGCCGCTACTTCCACCACCACGCCGTCGTGCTGCTGGATCTCCATCAACCTCTCCTTCCCACTTGCTGGATCAAGAAGGAGGAGAGTCTTCCCCAACCATACGTGTGTTCAACGCGGAGGTGCCGTCCGTTCGGCACTAGGATCTTCGGTGATTTGGATCACGACGAGTACGACTCCCTCAACCCCGTTCTCTTGAACGCTTCCGCTCGCGATCTACAAGGGTATGTAGATGCACTCCTCTCTCTTTTTGCTAGATGACTCCATAGATTGATCTTGGTGAAGCATAGAAATTTTTTATTTTCTACAACATTCCCCAACAAGATCATCACGAGAAAGCCGAGCATAAAAATTCTGAATAATAATTTCTCTTGAGAGCTGATGATTGCGGCACGAATATAACATTTACTTCAGCCTCCCCCAATCTAGAGTGATACTTTCTCCTTCACAAGGACAAAAATTATATATATATAACTCCGATCACGATGAACTAGATGTATAGGATACATTTTTTTGGTGAACTTCCAATTTCAATCGATTCCAATTCCAAGATCCAATATCATCACATAGCCTATACCATGCCAATGCTTTTGCCTCAAAGATAAAGGGAAAACCATCTTCTTAGCTTCATCTCCTGGTAAACCTGCAAGCTTAAATAATCCACAAATTTCATCCACATATATCAAGTGCATATCAGGATGTTCGGTTGCATCGTCTCCTGCATAAGGATTAGCTAGCAATTGTTCTATCATCCCCAAAGGAATTTCATAACCAATATTTTTAGTAGGTACAATAGGTCGAGGGGTAACTAATTGTGGTTCCGGTCAAGGTGAAGATACCCCAAAAAACCCCTCAAAGGATTGTTCTCCATAGTAACAAGTGACAATAAATTTCAGCATGTAGTAATAATTTTTCCTTACCAAGAGCGCTTCACTTCCCGGCAACGGTGCTAGAAAAGAGCCTTGATGGCCCACAAGTATAGAGGATCAATCGTAGTCCTTTTGATAAGTAAGAGTGTCGAACCCAACAAGGAGTAGAAGGAAATGACAAGCGGTTTTCAGCAAGGTAATGTCTGCAAGCACTGAAATTATAAGTAACGAGTAGTTTGATAGCAAAGTAATATTTAAAGAGCAAGTAACACTAACGGTAACAAAAGTGCAGCAAGGTAGCCAAATCCTTTTGAGGCAAAGGACAAGCCAAAACAGTCTCTTATGATAAGCAAACCAATCTTGAGGGTACACGGGAATTTCATCTAGTCACTTTCATGATGTTGGTTTGATTTGTGTCCGCTACTTTTATAATTTGATATGTGGGTGGACCAGTGCTTAGGTTCTATTCTTACTTGAGCAAACCTCCTACTTATGATTAACCCCCTCGCAAGCATCCACAACTACAAGAAAAGTATTAAGAATAAATCTAACCATAACATTAAACTTTTCGATCCAAATCAGCCCCTTACGGAATAGCGCATAAACTAGGGTTCAAGCTTATGTCACTCTCGCAACTCATCATCTAATATCTACTCCACAATGCATTCCCTTAGGCCCAAGTATGGTGAAGTGTCATGTAGTTGATGTTCACATGATTCCACTAAGGGAATCACAACATACATACCATCAAAATATCGAACAGATATCAAGTTCACATGATTACTTGCAAAAAGATTTCGCCCGTGACCTCAAGAACAAAAGTAACTAATCACAAATGATAATCATGATCATGATTAGAGGGGTATTAAATAGCATAATGGATATGAACATATAATCTTCCACCAAATAAACCATATAGTAATCAACTACAAGATGTAATCAAGACTACTAGTCACCTACAAGCACCAATCTATAGTTCCGGTACAAAGATTGAACACAAGCGATGAACTAGGGTTTGAGAGGAGATGGTGTTGTTGAAGATGTTGATGGAGATTTCCCTCCCCAAGATGGGAGAATTGTTGGTGATGATGATGACGATGATTTCCCCCTCCTGGAGGGAAGTTCCCCCGGCGGGTTCGCTCTGCTGGAAGGCAAAAGTGCTCCTGCCCAAGTTCCGCCTCGAGACGGCGGTGCTTCATCCTGAAAGTCCTCTCCTCATTTTCTCTAGGTCAAAATGACTTATGTACTAGAAGATGGGCACCGAAGGTGGGCCGAGGTGGGCACAACCCACCAGGGTGCACCTGGGCTCCCTGGCGCGCCCAGGCAGGTTGTGCCCACTTGGTGGCCCCCCTCTGGTAGTTATTTGCTCCAATATTCTTATTTATTCTATAAAAATCCCTGTGAAGTTTCAGCTCATTTGGAGTTGTGCAGAGTAGGTGGCGTGACGTAGCTTTTTCAGGTCCAGAATTCCAACTGCCGGTATTCTCCCTCTTTGTGTGACCCTTGCATATTATGAAAGAAAAGGCATTAGAACTACTCCAAAAGGCATTATTATGCATAAAAACATTATAAATAACAGTAGAAAAACATGATGCAAAATGGACGTATCAGACGGCAATTCTGATACTACCAAGGATCCAAGCTCTGATGATGATAAATCTGGTAAGGGCAAGAAAAAGGCAGTGGTAAGGGCCAGCAGCAACACGCCTCGGCTCAGCATGGTAATCATAATAACCAAGGCAATGGGGGGAAGTGCAAGTACTCCGATGGCATGTCAGATTTCATGGCCAACACGAACGCCGGGTTTAAAAACCAATGTCGCAATGGTAACGGCAAGCCGCTATTCAGTGGAGGAAAGCCTTTCAATCTTGATGCAATGCTCAATGACCCCTGCCCAAAACACAGTTATCCTAACAAGCCATCTACTCATGCTTGGAAGGATTGTTATATCATGCGGGAGTTCAGGAATCCAAGTTTTAACCAGCATCATGGTAATAATAATGGGCCGCCCGACGAGTTAGGATTTGGGTTTCATGTTTCCGACTTTGGTAGTGGCGGCTCAAATTCTGGCTATCAGGGTCAAGGTAACAATGGTGGTCATAACCAACAGTCTGGTCAGGGTAATCTACAACAGAATACTCAGTCAGGATATCAGAAGAATCCAAAGCAGCTTAATGGGGGCCAGTATCCGTTTTCACTACAAACACGCGCAAGCGTGACCGGAAGGTCCATAAGCGAGCAGTTAATATAGTTGAGTCGACAGTGCCTCAGTACTTACGGTGGTCTGAGCAAGTAATCATGTGAAGACAGGTGGATCACCCACCCCGAGTTGATGATCCGGGTCATCTAGCCCTGGTAGTAACCCCTCAAGTGGGCGGTTATAGATTTACGAAGGTGCTTATGGATGGTGGCAGCAGCATAAACATATTGTACTATGATACTTTTCGCCGGATGAGTCTAACCGACAAGGACCTAAAGCCGTCTTCCATAGTGCTCGATGGTGTGTGCCTAGCAAGTCAGCTTGCCGTCTTGTAAAAATATCATTAGAAGTGGCCATTGGTGATGAGCATAATTATAGAGCAGAGACGCTGTGGTTTGAGGTGGTCAAGATCAAAAGTCCTTATCATGCGTTATTTGGATGGCCGACTTATGCGAGGTTCATGGCTCGCCCGTGTTACGTGTATTTGCAGCTTAAGATACCATGGCCTGAGGGGACTATTGCTGTTAATGGGAATCGAAAACTCGCCTTGCAGTGTGAGGAAGGAGACGCGACTTATGCAGAGTCGGCCTGCGCCATGGAGGAGGTCAAGTATTATAAAGATAATGTTGACCCGACTGATATGACCCCTCTGAAGAAGCCCACCACAGAGATAGACCCACCACTTAAGTTTAAGTCGGCAAAGGATACACAACAAGTTGATTTTGTCCCTGATGATTCTTCTCAGTAGTTCACCATTGGGACGGGGATGGATCCCAAATAGGAAAGCGCGATCATCGAATTCACCCCTGAGAATCAGGACATCTTTACATGGAAGCCTTCTAACATGCCAGGTGTATCAAGAGAGTTCACTGATCACCGACTTAATATTGATCCTAAGATGAAACCTGTTCGCCAATTATTTCATCATTTTAATGAGGAGAGGCATAAGGTCATTAGATAAGAAGTGGCCCGGCTCCTAGTTGTCAGGTTCATAATTGAGGTGTTCCATCCTTAGTGGCTGGCTAACCCTGTGCTTGTGCTTAAGAAGAACGACACTTGACATATGTGTGTTGATTACACAGATCTTAACAAGGCATGTCCGGCTGATCCATTTTCTCTCCCTCACATTGACCAAATCATTGATGCCACGGAGGGTTGTGAGAGTTTGCACTTCCTAGATGCATACTCTGGTTATCATCAGATCAAGATGGTAGTGGAAGATCAGGAAAAGACAGCTTTTATCACCCCCTTTGGAGCTTTTTGTTATGTGTCTATGCCTTTTGGGCTCAAGAGTGCCCAGGCGACTTATCATGATGTGTTCAGAATTGCTTTCATAAGCAGATTGGACGGAACGTTCATGCCTGTGTGCATGACATTGTGGTTAAGTAAAGGAAGAAATAAACCTTACTTGATGATCTGAAGGAGACCTTTGATAATCTCAGGGTGTATAAGATGATGCTTAACCCGGCCAAGTGTGTTTTTGGCATGCCAGCTGGAAAATTGCTAGGTTTCCTAGTCTCAAAGTGGGGCATCGAGGCTAACCCAGAAAATATTGCGGCCACTACTTCCCTTCGAAGCCGGCATGTGTTAACAATGTTCAGCGCCTGATAGGTCGCATTGCAGCGCTGAGTCAGTTCATAAGACACCTTGGGGAGAAGGTGATTCCCCTATATTAGATGATGAAGAAGACGGATCATTTCGTCTGGAGTGATGCAGTTAATGAGGCATTTGAGGCGCTTAAGAAATAATTGGCTGAGCCGCCCATCTTGGCTGCTCCCATAGACAAAGAGCCTTTGCTCCTGTACATGGCGGCTAATAATAAAGCTGTCAGTGTGGCAGTTGTCATGGAGCGCAAGGAGGCAGGCAAAGAGTATATAGTACAACGATCGACTTATTATGTTAGTGAAGTCCTTATAGAATCCAAGCAAAGATACCCACATTGGCAGAAGCTGGTGTTTGGGTCCATGGCCAGTCGTAAGCTTAAGCATTATTTACTTGGACATCCAATCACAATGGTCAGTTCTGCTCCACTTGGCGACATAATTCAAAATAGAGAGGCTACTGGTTGGGTTGCTAAGTGGGCAATAGTGTCGGATTTCGGGTTCCGACAGACCCTTAAGGTTTGAACTCTGGGGTGCGCACGGAGATCACTCCTCTACCAACTCGCGTCTCGTCACCTCGCAAAGGATCTAAGTTACACGAAAAACAACACAAGGGATGCAAGGTTTATACTGGTTCAGGCCACCATTGTGGTGTAATACCCTACTCTAGTGTGTGGTGTGTGGATTGCCTCAGGGGCTGATGATGAACAATACAAAGGAAGAACTGCCTCGCGAGGGGAGGAGTTCTTGTGTTGGTGGTTCTGGCTAAGGTTCGATTGGTCGATCTCCCATCCCCTTGCCTTGAGAGCGGCCAGTCCTATTTATAGACCAAGGCCCTGGTCTTCTTCCCAAATATTGAGCGGGAAGGGCGCCAACAATTGGCCATTTTGAAGGGGAACATCTAGTACACTTATCCTAACTAAAGTTGGTCCTCGCCTGCCAAAGGCTCTGACGATGACGCCTTCCTGGGCTCCACGATGACCTCCATCCCGCCGTTCTGCTGGTCTTGGTATTATTGCACCGAAATGGTAGCCTTTGCTTGATACCTTGGCCTGCGCTTGCCCCCTTTGCAACAAAGAGGAAACAAGGACACTGTGCAGGATGGCGCCCGCCTAGCGCCGGCTTGTCTTCGGTCATCATGGCTTGCGTCACGGGCACCTCATGAGGTACCCCGCCTTGATCTCTCCGCCTCCTCGCAAGCCAGCCTGACGAGGCTGCGCCTGAGGAAGCTTCCTGTCATCCGCCCCGTGAGGCTTGGCCCCTCGCAAGGGTCTTGAGCTTGTGTTGACAAAGATGGGCCGTACTGGGCCACTCCTTGAGCCATGCTGCATGCCGCAGGCAGGCAAGTCTGGGTACCCCCGTTTCCAGAACACCGCCAGTAGCCCCTGGGCCCAAGGCTCGCCCGGACTTGGCTTAGCAGAGAAACAAAGGGGCAAGTGCGAAGCGCCACGAACCCCAACAGCCTGCGGCCTTGGGCGCCGCGTGGCGGTTGATTGGACGTGGGCGTCCCCGCTTCCCCATGACTCCTCAGCAACTGCGTGTCTAGTCAAGTCCCTGCATGCAAAACGAGTCATGATTACCTGTGATCGTGGAGGCCGACGGTTGGCCTCCTCCGGCTATATGTACAGAACGGTGCGAGCCCTTCTAGTCCATCCCTTCCTACTACTCTCTTTCTTCTTCTTCCTCGCCCTTTCTCCACCTTACGCCAATGGCACCAATCCGCCGGTTTTCTACAGAAGAGAAGGGAAAGGCCCCCCGAGAAGGTCCTGACCCGCTTCCACCGAAGAAAAGGCTAGGCCTCTGCCGCGGAGACGGGGGTGCTTGGCAGGAGGTGTCGAGGCCCTGGTTCGAGCGGCTGCCGCCTGGGTTTCCGCTGCCCTTGTACGCCCGTATCGAGGGCCCTGGAGGAGAAGGCATCGAGTGACATTGCCGGAGCCGTCGTCGTCACCGGCGGATTACGACGGTGCGCGTCGTTCCCCATGGAGTCCACGCCGAGGGCTCCTCTCACGAGCTTGTGCTTCATGACGCCATGCCTCCTCGATCTTGGATTCTCCTTCCTCCCTCCTTCGCCTTCGAGATCCCGCCGAGGGGGCCTCTTGAGCTCTGGCTACAGCACGCTGACTGCAGTACCCCTATGACCGGAGCAGAGGTCGAGGTTGTCACTTCGGACAAGGTCTACATGACCCGGGGCTAGGGCGAGATTGCCCGGGTCTGCCGATCGGAGGGGCCCTCTTGATTCACCTTGAATATGATGGCGCCTCCTTAATGTTCTTCAAGGTCTTTGACGCGGAAGGACGCCGGCTGGAATGCTGCCCTGAGAAAGGCGGCTGGGGCATCATTGTGGCGAGGACCAGGCCCGCCAACCGCTTCCCCAGCGGCTCCTCAGGCAGCAGCGGAGGTGCCATAGGGTCCAGCGACTCCGCCGAGCTTTACGCGACTCCGGAGACGAGCGACGAAAGCTACGAGCCCCCGAGCTCGCGTCGCGCTTGGAGCGTGGCAGCTGCATCAGGCCGCCGATGCCATTGATCTGGGTGGGGTTGGCACCGGCACCTGACAACCCACTGTAGATGATGGCGTCTCCCGCAGAGGGGCACGTAGTTAACACTCCTTAGGATTAGCACCTTTTGTTCCCTGCGAGGAATCGAAGTACCACCCCACGGGGGTATTGTAAGGCGCTGGCCATGTCTTTTGTGAATATATATCCTTATTATGAATTGATGCGAGATGCTAGTCCTGTCCCGGCTCGGCTCCCCCTTTTTTCCTCACGAGGGCTTGGTGCTCTACGCTGACAGGTCCCGGTCCCCAGGCAGGCTTCAGCCGTCGCTGGTATGCCAGGTCACGATGCCGTGGTAAAGGCCAGGAGGTGAGCGGCCCGAGGTCCAGTAAGAGCCCCTGAGTCGCGATGCTCAGGAGGTCCCCTTTAGTGCTCAAGCGGCCTCCGCTGGGCAAGAAAGGTAGGCAATATTGCCGTGACAGAGCTGCAGTAGGTGAGGGTTTGGCGCTGAGTCGAATCAGTTCTGGTGTGACTTATCTTGTCGGTTTGGAGTAGTTTTCGGTGAAGTGCCGGGCCTGTGTGGCGGCAGCTGAGGAGTTGCTGGGTCAGGTCTTCGCGAGCTTCTTCCGTCTCCCCCACACTTTCCTTCATGCTCTACGTCCTCAGGTCCCGGCCCTCGAGTGAGCTCAGCCGCCGCTGGTATGACAGGTCGCGATGCCGTGGGTCAAGGCTAGGGGGTGAGGGCTGGAGAGCCATTAAGAGCCCATGAGTCGCAATGCTCAGGCGCCCCCCTTTTAACGTGCAAGCGGATTGTGCCGGAGAGAAGGAGAGGAGGCTCGCGTCGTGCCCAACGTTGCTCCTGGAGCGGGTCCTGTGTACCAATCACGAGAGAAAGCAAGGTCTGTTGTTGTGGTTGCCAACCAACCATTAGTCGTTCCGAGGGAGTGATTGGGGCACTGAGGGCCCGGTGAGGTGGCGCCCTACGGGGCTGCCGCGGCCAGAGCTCGACCACTCAAATTTATCGGCGTTGCAGGGACGGACCTGTGCGCAAGTGCCGTGCCAGAGCGAGCGGCTCCAAAGGTAGGTGTCAATCGAGCAGGCGATTAGGTCGAGCACATTAAGCATGAAGGAGCAAATCCATTTAGATAGATGCAGAAAAAGGAAAATGCTGCTGGGTCAGGCCCAAGTGGCTTGGGGATAATGCAGCCCGAGGGGCACCCCCAACAAGGTAACCTAAATGCATGAACAAAAGAGATACATGCCGCAGGGATAGACCCACACGGCCTGGGGATGATGCAGCCCTGGGGCGCTCCCAGCTGAAAATGAAACTCGAAAGATGTCACCTGATGATGTTGGAGATGAAGGAATGCTGAAGTAGCGGACAACATGCGCTGCGGAAGCCGATCCTCATGAGCCCCCAGGCCCTGGAGCCTCGGGAGGCTCCGGGGGCGCAGGCGACTCTTCAAGGGCCATCTCCATTCTGCGAGGACTACGGAATGCCTGGCCTCTTGAGCCTCCAGAATGCTCCTCATAAGACGCTGACGCACGGCTACCGCGTTCGGCAAGCCGAAAGGCACGCGAATATAGCTACGGGTGGACCCTCGCAGCGTCCCACGCGTGAGGGCCAGAGGCGCTCCTGAGAGGCGGCTCGGTTGAGCCCTGGTACGTCGATGCAGACGCGCAGCCCACCATCCTCGCCTGGATGGGGAGCTACAGAGGGTAAGCGGCGGCTGCCACTCATGACTCTTGACTCCTACAACTCCTGAATGCTTCTCGCGATGAACTCTGAACTCCCGAGGGTTTGGCCCTCCTGGCCTCGTTCCTTCCTGTGGGAAATGTGCTTTGAAGCACGCCTCCAAGTGGTGCCCGAGCGCCTCCCTCGTGACCTTGGCAAAGTCGGTGGCCCTCCAGGAGAGAGCCCCCGAGCCTTGCCCGACGAGGGCGTCGGGCGCGCCTTCCTATGCAACAGAAGGAGGCGCCCCTTGATCGGGTGCGGATCCTGACACAACGCCATTGGGGGGGGGGGTTGCCTCCCGTGGGTTCGGACCTGGTGATGCCTTCTTCTTCTTAGGGACTGCCTCGGGAAGTCTTCCGCTCCTGTGATCCGGGTCTTCGATTGCTGCGGCTCTAAAAGCACACTCAAGAGAGCACACTGCATCCCTTTCCTCACAAGGCACCGTGATGACTCCACCGCTTCCTGGCATCTTGAGGACATTGTAGCCGTGATGAGTCACTGCCATGAACTTGTCCAGAGATGGGTACCCAAGGATGGCATTGTATGGCAGGCGAATGTGGGCGACATCAAAGTCAATGAGCTTGGTGCGGTAGTTGTTGCGTTGCCCAAAGGTGACAGGAAGACGAGCTTGCCCTATTGGAACGGTGGAACCATCAGTGACTCCTGAGAAATGCTTGGTTGGCTGAAGCTGATCGTATGGCACTTGAAGATTGTTGAATGTCTCGACGGACAGGACGTTGAGTCCTGCTCCGCCATCGATGAGGGTCCTGGTGACTTGCACGTTGCTGATGACCGGGGAACAAAGCATCAGGAGGACTCCGGCCGTGGCTGCGCACTTGAGCTGATCCGCCGAGCTGAACGTGATGGCACACGCTGACCACCTGAGAGGGCGCGTGGCCTCAAGCTTGGGGAGGACTGCATTCACCTCACGAGCAAACTGTTTGAAGATGCGCTGAGAGGCTGGGGCCTGAGCGCCGCCCAGGATGGCTAAGGTTTGTGGTTGGTGGTTCTGGCTAAGGTTTGATTGGTCGATCTCCCATCCCCTTGCCTTGAGAGCAGATAGTCCTATTTATAGAGCAAGGCCCTGGTCTTTGATACGTCCATTTTGCATCATGCTTTTATATCACTATTTATTGCATTATGGGCTGTTATTACACATTATATCTCAACACTTATGGCTATTCTCTCTTATTTTACAAGGTTTACCATAAAGAGGGGGAGTGCTGGCAGCTGGAATTCTGGCTGAAAAAGGAGCAAACGTTGGAAACCTATTCTGCACAACTCCAAAAGTCCTGAAACTCCACGAAAACACTTTTTGGATTTATTAAGAATTATGAGCAAAAGAAAAAGGCCAGGGGCCCCACACCCTGTCCAGGAGACAGGGGGCACGCGCCCTATCTCCTGGCCCCCCTGGTGGGCTTCCGGCGACCATCTTCTACTATATGAAGGGTTTTGTGCTGGAAAATTCGTGGGCAAGCTTACGGGACGAAACTCTGCCACCACGAGGCGGAACCTTGGCGGAATCAATCTAGGGCTCTGGCGGAGCTGTTCTACCGGGGACACTTCCCTCTTGGAGGGGGAAATCATCACCAACGTCATCACCAATGATCCTCTCATCGGGAGGGGGTCAATCTCCATCAACATCTTCACTAGCACCATCTCCTCTCAAACCCTAGTTCATCTCTTGTATCCAATCTTGTATCCAAAACCACAAATTGGTACCTGTGGGTTGCTAGTAGTGTTGGTTGCTCCTTGTAGTTGATACTTATTGGTTTACTTGGTGGAAGATTATATGTTCAGATCCTTAATGCATGTTATTACACCTCTGATTATGAACATGCTTATGCTTTGTGAGTAGTTACTTTAGTTCCTGAGGACATGGGTGAAGTCTTGCTATTAGTAGTCATGTGAATTTGGTATTCGTTCGATATTTTGATGAGATGTATGTTGTCTCTCCTCTAGTGGTGTTATGTGAACGTCGACTACATGACACTTCACCATTATTTGGGCCTAGAGGAAGGCATAGGGAAGTAATAAGTAGATGATGGGTTGCTAGAGTGACAGAAGCTTAAACCCTAGTTTATGAGTTGCTTCGTTAGGGGTTCATATGGATCCATATGTTTAATGCTGTGGTTAGGTTTACCTTAATACTCCTTTTTGCAGTTGCGGACGCTTGCAATAGGGGTTAATCATAAGTGGGATGCTTGTACAAGTTAGGGCAGTACCCAAGTGTCGGTCTACCCACATATCAAATTATCAAAGTATCGAACGCGAATCATATGAACGTGATGAAACTAGCTTGACGATAATTCCCAATGTGTCCTCGGGAGCTCCTTCATTATGATTAGAATTTGTCCAGGCTTATCCTTTGCTACATAAAGGATTGGGCCACCTTGCTGCACCTTATTTACTTTATTTAATTTTGCTCGTTACTATTTATCTTATCACAAACCTACCTATCACCTACTATTTCAGTGCTTGCAGAGAAAACCTTACTGAAAACCGCTTATCATTTCCTTCTGCTCCTCATTGGGTTCGACACTCTTACTTATCAAAAGGACTACGATAGATACCCTATACTTGTGGGTCATCAAGACTCTTTTCTGGCGCCGTTGCCGGGGAGCATAGCGCTCTTGGTGAGTGGAACTTGGTATGGAAACATTTATTTAGTGTGCTGAAATTCTCTGTTACTAGTCACTATGGAAACTAATCCTTTGAGTGGCTTGTTTGGGGTATCTTCACCCCAACCAGAGGAGCAAAGAGATGCTCCTCAACCTACTAAACTTTATGAAAATATTCACTTTGAGATTCCTTCGGGTATGATAGAAAAACTGCTAGCTAATCCTTTTGCAGGAGACAGAACTTTGCATCCCGACTTACACCTTATCTTTGTGGATGAAGTTTGTGGATTATTTAAGCTTGTAGGTATTCCCGATGATGTTGTCAAAAGGAAGGTCTTCCCTTTATCTTTGAAGGGAGATGCAATGATATGGTATAGGCTATGTGATGACACGAGATCTTGGAATTATAAGTGATTGAAATTGGAATTTCACCAGAAGTTCTATCCTATGCATCTTATTCATCATGATCATAATTACATATATAGTTTCTGGCCTCGCGAAGGAGAAAGCATCGCTCAAGCTTGGGGGAGGCTTAAGTCAATGTTATATTCATGCCCCAATCATGAGCTCTCTCGGGAAATGATTATTCAGAATTTTTATGCTTGGCTTTCTCTTGATAATCGCAACTTGCTCGATACTTCCTGTGCTGGTTCCTATATGCTGAAGACTATTGATTTCAAATGGGACTTATTGGAAAGAATTAAACGCAACTCTGAAGATTGGGGTTCCGATGATGGTAAGGAGTCAGGTATGACACCTAAGTTTGATTGTGTTAAATCTTTTATGGATACCGATGCTTTCTGTGGATTTAGCTCTAAGTATGGACTTGACTCTGAGATAGTAGCTACTTTTTGTGAAACTTTTGCTGCTCACATTGATCTCCCTAAAGAGAAGTGGTTTAAATATAATCTGCCTGTTGAAGTGAAAGTAGTTGCACCTATTATAGTCGAAGAAAAGACTATTACATATAGTGATCCTATTATTCCTACTACTTATGTTGAAAAACCTCCTTTTCTTGTTAGGATAAAAGATCATGTTAAAGCTTCGACTGTTGTTCGTAAGAGTAATACTAGGACTTATACACCTCCTGAGCAAATTAATGTTGAACCTAGTATTGCTATGATTAAAGATCTCTTGGATGAAGACTTAGATGGGCATGTTATTTCTTTCGTGGGTGAAACTGCTAATATTGCTAGACCCGATACTAAGACACGTAGACCTGTTATAGGCACGCCTGTTATTTCCGTTAAATAGGAGATCATTGTTATCATGACTTATGTGATATGGGTGCTAGTGCTAATGCGATACCTTATGATCTTTATAAAGAAATTATGCACGATATTGCACCAGTTGAATTAGAAGATATTGATGTTACAATTAAGCTTGCTAATAGGGACACCATTAAACCTTTTGGGATTGTTAGAGATGTTGAAGTCTTGTGTGGAAAGATTAAATACCCTGCTGATTTTCTTATTCTCGATTCCCCACAAGATGATTTTTGTCCCATTATTTTTGGTAGACCTTTCTTGCATACTTCTAGTGCTAAGATTGATTGTGAAAAGAATATTGTCACTGTTGGCTTAGATGGTATGTCTCATGAGTTTAATTTTGCTAAGTTTAGTAGACAACATCGTGAAAAGGAATCATCTAGCAAGGATGAGATTATTGGTCTTGCTTCCATTGCTGTTCCTCCAACTGATCCGTTAGAACAATATTTGCTAGACCATGAAAACGATATGTTTATGAAGGAAAGGGGATGAAGTGTTCCTTAAACAAGAACCTATGCTAAAACATAATCTTCCCGTTGAAATTCTCGGGGATCCCCCTCCACCCAATGGTGATCCCGTGTTTGAACTCAAACCCTTACCTGATAATCTCAAGTATGCTTATCTTGATGAAAAAGAAATATATCCTGTTATTATTAGTGCTAACCTTTCAGAGAAAGAAGAAGAAAGATTATTGAAAACTCTGAAGAAGCACCGAGCTGCTATTGGATATACTCTGGATGATCTTAAGGGCATTAGTCCCACATTATGTCAACATAAAATTTTAGTGGAGAAAGATGCCATACCTGTTAGAGATCCTCAAAGATGATTAAACCCCAAAATGAAGGAAGTGGTAAGAAAGGAGATTCTAAAACTCCTTGAGGCAGGTATTGTTTATCCCGTTGCTGATAGTGAATGGGTAAGCCCTGTCCATTGTGTCCCTAAAAAGGGAGGTATTACCGTTGTTCCTAATGATAAAGATGAATTGATCCCTCAAAGAATTATTATAGGCTATAGGATGGTAATTGATTTCCGTAAGTTAAATAAAGCTACTAAGAAAGATCATTACCCTTTACCTTTTATTGATCAAATGCTAGAAAGGTTATCCAAACACACACATTTTTGCTTTCTAGATGGTTATTCTGGCTTCTCTCAAATACTTGTGTCAGCGGGGGATCAATCTAAAACTACTTTTACCTGCCCTTTTGGTACTTTTGCTTATAGACGTAGGCCTTTTGGTTTATGTAATGCACCTGCTACCTTTCAAAGATGCATGATGGCTATATTTTTTGATTTTTGTGAAAAGATTTGTGAGGTGTTCATGGATGACTTCTCCGTCTATGGATCCTGTTTTGATGATTGTTTGAGCAACCTTGATCGAGTTTTGCAGAGATGCGAGGACACTAGTCTCGTCCTTAACTGGGAAAAGTGTCACTTTATGGTTAATGAAGGCATTGTCTTGGGGCACAAGATCTCCGAGAGAGGTATTGAAGTTGATAAAGCCAAAGTTGATGCTATTGAAAAGATGCCATGTCCCAAGGACATAAAAGGTATAAGAAGTTTCCTTGGTCATGCCGGTTTTTATAGGAGGTTCATTAAGGACTTTTCTAAAATCTCTAGGCTTCTGACTAATTTATTGCAAAATGATATTCCTTTTGTCTTTGATGATGATTGTGTAGACGCATTTGAGACACTTAAGAAAGCTTTGATCACAGCACCTATTGTTCAGCCACCTGATTGGAATTTACCTTTTGAAATTATGTGTGATGCTAGTGATTATGCTGTAGGTGCTGTTTTAGGGCAAAGAGTCGATAAGAAATTGAATGTTATCCATTATGCTAGTAAGACTCTTGATACTGCCCAGAGAAATTATGCTACCACTGGAAAAGAATTCTTAGCAGTTGTGTCTGCATGTGATAAGTTTAGACCTTATATTGTTGATTCCAAAGTTACTATTCACACTGATCATGCTGCTATTAAATATCTTATGGAAAAGAAGGATTCTAAACCTAGACTCATTAGATGGGTTCTCTTGCTCCAAGAATTTGACTTGCATATTATTGATAGAAAGGGAGCTGAGAACCCCGTTGCAGATAACTTGTCTAGGTTAGAGAATGTTCTTGATGACCCACTGCCTATTAATGATAGTTTTCCTGATGAACAATTAGCGGTTGTCAATGCTTCTCGTACTGCTCCTTGGTATGCTGACTATGCTAATTACATTGTTGCTAAATATATACCGCCTAGTTTCACATACCAGCAAAAGAAAAAGTTCTTTTATGATTTAAGACATTACTTCTGGGATGACCCACACCTTTATAAAGAAGGAGTAGATGGTATTATTAGACGTTGTGTGCCTGAGCATGAACATGAGCAAATCCTATGCAAGTGTCACTTTGAATCCTATGGAGGACACCATGCTGGAGATAGAACTGCACACAAGGTACTACAATCTGGTTTTTATTGGCCTACTCTTTTCAAAGATGCTCGTAAGTTTGTCGTATCCTGTGATGAATGCCAAAGAATAGGTAACATTAGTAGACGTCAAGAAATGCCTATGAATTATTCTCTTGTTATTGAACCATTTGATGTTTGGGGCTTTGATTACATGGGACCTTTTCCTGCCTCCAATGGTTATACACATATCTTAGTTGCTGTTGATTACGTTACTAAGTGGGTAGAAGCTATTCCAACTAGTAGTGCTGATCATAACACTTCTATTAAAATGATTAAAGAAGTTATTTTTCCGAGGTTTGGAGTCCCTAGATATCTTATGACTGATGGTGGTTCACACTTTATTCATGGTGCTTTCTGTAAGATGCTTGCTAAATACGATGTCAATCATAGAATTGCATCTCCTTATCACCCGCAGTCTAGTGGTCAAGTAGAGTTGAGCAATAGAGAGCTCAAATTAATTTTGCAAAAGACTGAATAGATCTAGAAAGAATTGGTCCAAAAAACTTGTTGATGCATTATGGGCCTACAGAACTGCGTAAAAAAATCCTATGGGTATGTCTCCATATAAGATGGTTTATGGAAAAGCATGTCATTTACCTCTTGAACTTGAACATAAAGCATATTGGGCTATTAAACAACTCAATTATAACTTCAAACTTGCCGGTGAGAAGAGGTTGTTTGATATTAGCTCACTTGATGAATGGAGAGCCCAAGCTTATGAGAACGCCAAGCTCTTCAAAGTAAAAGTCAAACGCTGGCATGATAAAAGGATACAAAAGCGTGAGTTTAAAGTAGGAGACTATGTGTTATTATTCAACTCTCGTTTAAGATTTTTTGCAGGAAAACTTCTCTCAAAATGGTAAGGTCCCGACGTTATCGAGGAGGTCTACCGTTCGGGTGCTATAAAAATTAACAACTTTGAAGGCACAAATCCTAGGGTGGTTAATGGTCAAAGAATCAAGCATTATATTTCAGGTAACCCTATCAATGTTGAAACTAATATTATTGAAACCATAACCCCAGAGGAGTACATAAGAGACACTTTCCAGAACGTTCCAGACTCCAAAAAGGCATAGGTACGTGGTACGGTAAGTATACCGACTCCAAAACAACTCTAATGGCAATTTTCATTAGTTTTGGATTATTTAAGAATTTTGGGAAGAAAGAAGTAGTCCGAAAGGGACAGGAGGCTCCCACGAGAGAGAAGCCCCCCCTGTAGGGCGCGCCCCCCTGTCTCGTGGAAACCTCGTGTGCCCCCCAGACTCGATTTTCTTGTATGTTACATATTTTGGTTGATAAAAATTCATTATATATACTCCCGAAGGTTTTGGTCACCGTATCACGCAAATATCCTCTGTTTTCGTTTCGAGCTGTTCCTATTGCAGATTTAGAGCACCATGACTTCTCCCTCCTACAACAACGAAGACAAGGATGCCTGGCTATTGAAGATAGAGTTGAAAAGAGAGGAACCAGAAGAGATCAACAAGGATGAAGGGATCAAGAAGGCCATGGAGGTTCAAGCTCCGGTGGTGAAAGAAGAAGACATCCCTAGCCCTTTACCTAACCTTTTCACTTCAACATAGATTGAAGCTTTCAAGATGATTGAGTTAGCCCGCATACAAAACAAGTATCTCACACAGGAGAATATTTTATTGAAAGATCATATTGCTGGGCTCAAGGGCATTATCTGCAAGTTGGAGGAGCTTTTACGCTCAATGTGCGATTATCCACCATCATAATCACCACCTCCATCACCACAGAAGAAATAATCACATGGGTATGGGCACTCCCCTTGGCAACTGCCAAGCTTGGGGGAGGTGCCCCGGTATCGTATCACCATCACACTCCTATCTTTACCGTTTTATTTAGTTTGATCCTTTTAGTAGTATCTTGATCTAGTAGATTGAAGTTTTGATATCAAGTAGTTTTGAGTTTTGCTTTGTGATCTCTTTTTGTAAGCGAGTCCGTGTGCTATCTATAATAAAGATTAGTGTTGAGTCAAGGGCTTTGCTATGTTGCTATGATCTTGAGAAAGTAGAAAGAACAAAAGAGTTCATATTGATCTTATGGATAGTGATAACTTCACACATAGAAAGTTTGAGGCATAAAAATTGTTGAGAGTTGATGAACGTAGCCTTGGTCATCGTTGCAATTAATAGGAAGTGATAAGGAAAGAGGGGTTCACATATAGATATATTATCTTGGACATCTTTTATGATTGTGAAGCACTCATTAAGTATGACATGCTAAAAGAATTGATGTTGGACAAGGAAGACAACGTAATGGTTTATGTTTTCCAACATCTCAGTTAAAGTATATTGTTATTGACCTTCTGAACATGTTGAGCTTGCCTTTCCCCCTCATGCTAGCCAAAACTCCTCGCACCAAGTAGAGATACTACTTGTGCTTCCAAACTCCCTTAAACCCAGTTTTGCCATGAGAGTCCACCATACCTACCTATGGATTGAGTAAGATCCTTCAAGTAAGTTGTCATCGGTGCAAGCAATAAAAATTGCTCTCTAAATATGCATGACTTATTAATGCAGAGAAAACAAGCTTTGTACGAACTTGTTGTGGAAGTAATAAAAGCGACATAGTGCATAATAAAGGTCCACATACAAGGGGCAATACAAAGTGACATTCTTTTGCATTAAGATTTTGTGTATCCAACCCTAAAAGCGCATAACAATCTTTGCTTCCCTCTGCGAAGGGCCTATCTTTTACTTTATGTTTTTACTTTATGCTTGAGTCAAGGTGATCCTCACCTTTCGACTTTTTCATTTTATCCTTTGGCAAGCTCCTCGTGTTTAAAAGGTCATGATATATATATCAAATTGAATGTAAGTTGGCATAGGCTATTATTGTTGACATCACCTAAAGGTGAATATGTTGGGAGGCAACACAATAAGCCCCTATCTTTCTCAGTGTCGGGCTGAAACTCTATAACCACAAGTATTGAGTGAGTGTTAACGATTATGGGGGACTACAAGATAGTTGAGTATGTGATCTTGCTGAAAAGCTCTATTACTGACTCTTTCTGATGTTACGATAAATTGCAATTGCTTCAATGACTGAGATTATAGTTTGTTAGTTGCCAATGAAGTTTATGAACCATACTTGACATTGTGAATTGCTTATTACTCCCTCCGTCCCAAAATTCTTGTCTTAAATTTGTCTAGATACGGATGTATCTAGTCACATTTTAGTGTTAGATACTTCCGTATCTAGACAAATGTAAGACTAGAATTTTGGGACGGAGGGAGTACTTGAACATATGAAATCATATGACAAAACCTATATATGTTGCTGTTATTAGAATGATCATGATGCCCTCATGTCCATATTTTATTTTTATCGACACCTCTATCTCTAAACATGTGGACATATTTCTTGATCTCGGTTTCCGCTTGAGGACAAGCGATGTCTAAGCTTCGGGGAGTTGATACGTCCATTTTGCATCATGCTTTTATATCAATATTTATTGCATTATGGGCTGTTATTACACATTATATCTCAATACTTATGGCTATTCTCTCTTATTTTACAAGGTTTACCATGAAGAGGGGGAATGCCGGCAGCTGGAATTCTGGCTGAAAAAGGAGCAAACGTTGGAAACCTATTCTGCACAACTCCAAAAGTCCTGAAACTCCACAAAAACACCTTTTGGATTTATTAAGGAATTATGAGCAAAAGAAATAGGCCAGGGGGCCCACACCCTGTCCAGGAGACAGGGGGGCGCCCCCCCATAGGGCGCGCCCCTATCTCCTGGCCCCCCTGGTGGGCTTCCGGCGACCATCTTCTGCTATATGAAGGGTTTTGTCCTGGAAAAATTCGTGGGCAAGCTTACGGGACGAAACTCCGCTGCCACGAGGCGGAACCTTGGCGGAATCAATCTAGGGCTCTGGCGGAGCTGTTCTACCGGGGACACTTCCCTCTGGGAGGGGGAAATCATCACCAACGTCATCACCAACGATCCTCTCATCGAGAGGGGGTCAATCTCCATCAACATCTTCACCAGCACCATCTCCTCTCAAACCCTAGTTCCTCTCTTGTATCCAATCTTGTATCCAAAACCACAAATTGGTACCTGTGGGTTGCTAGTAGTGTTGGTTGCTCCTTGTAGTTGATACTTATTGGTTTACTTGGTGGAAGATTATATGTTCAGATCCTTAATGCATGTTATTACACCTCTGATTATGAACATGCTTATGCTTTGTGAGTAGTTACTTTAGTTCCTGAGGACATGGGTGAAGTCTTGCTATTAGTAGTCATGTGAATTTGGCATTCGTTCGATATTTTGATGAGATGTATGTTGTCTCTCCTCTAGTGGTGTTATGTGAACGTCGACTACATGACACTTCACCATTATTTGGGCCTAGAGGAAGGCATAGGGAAGTAATAAGTAGATGATGGGTTGCTAGAGTGACAGAAGCTTAAACCCTAGTTTATGAGTTGCTTCGTTAGGGGTTCATATGGATCCATATGTTTAATGCTGTGGTTAGGTTTACCTTAATACTCCTTTTTGTAGTTGCGAACGCTTGCAATAGGGGTTAATCATAAGTGGGATGCTTGTCCAAGTTAGGGCAGTACCCAAGTGTCGGTCTACCCACATATCAAATTATCAAAGTACCGAACGCGAATCATATGAACGTGATGAAACTAGCTTGACGATAATTCTCAATGTGTCCTCGGGAGCTCCTTCATTATTATTAGAATTTGTCTAGGCTTATCCTTTGCTACATAAAGGATTGGGCCACCTTGCTGCACCTTATTTACTTTTGCTCGTTACTATTTATCTTATCACAAACCTATATATCACCTACTATTTCAGTGCTTGCAGAGAAAACCTTACTGAAAACCGCTTATCATTTCCTTCTGCTCCTCGTTGGGTTCGATACTCTTACTTATCGGAAGGACTACGGTAGATCCCCTATACTTGTGGGTCATCAGTCTTCTTCCCAAATATTGAGCGGGAAGGGCGCCAAAAATTGGCCATTTTGAAGGGGAACATCTAGTACACTTATCCTGACTAAAGTTGGTCCTCGCCAGCCAAAGGCTCTGACGATGACGCCTTCCTGAGCTCCACGATGGCCTCCATCCTGCCGTTCTGCTGGTCTTGGTCTTGTTGCACCGAAATGGTAGCCTTTGCTTGATACCTTGGCCTGCGCTTGCCCCCTTTGCACCAAAGAGGAAACATGGACACTGCACAGGCCGGCGCCCGCCTGGCTTCGGTCGTCATGGTTTGCGTCACGGGCACCTCGTGAGGTACCCTGCCTTGATCTCTCTGCCTCCTCGCGAACCAGCCTGACGAGGCTGCGCCTGAGGAAGCTTCCTGTCGTCCTCCCCGCGAAGCTTGGCCCCTCGCGAGGGTCTTGAGCTTGTGTTGACGAAGATGGGCCGTACTGGGCCACTCCTTGAGCCACGCTGCAGACCGCAGGTAGGCATGTCTGGGTACCCCCGTTCCCAGAACGCCGACAAATAGAGCTTGGACCACATTATCTGAAGTATGTGCCTAGAACAGCCACAAAATCTCAAGCTTTGGTGGATTTTATAAATGATTGGACATAGATGCAAACACCTGAGGAGAATCCTGACAATATGTATTGGACGATACACTTTGATGGATCTAGGCAATTGGAAGGCTCGAGGGATGGCATTATTTTGGAATATCCACGAGGTGATAAGTTTTCTTATGTTTTAAGGCTCATGTTCCCTTGTACTAAA
The DNA here is from genome assembly GCF_002162155.2 of Triticum dicoccoides. Classification (NCBI taxonomy): domain Eukaryota; kingdom Viridiplantae; phylum Streptophyta; class Magnoliopsida; order Poales; family Poaceae; genus Triticum; species Triticum dicoccoides. The sequence continues at coordinate 559,486,355 of NC_041385.1, forward strand.
AATGAAGTTGAGTATGAAGCTTTACTGCATGGGCTCCGTATGGCTAAGGAGATGAACCTAAGCCGGGTTAGGTGTCTGGGCGACTCAGATTTGGTGGCTCAGCAAGTTTCAGGAAAGTGGCATTCTAAAGACCCGCTAATGGAGGCTTATCGTCAGGCGGTAAATAATATTGATCATCACTTTAAGGGCTATTAGGTGGATCACATAGACCAGAGGAAAAATGAGGCGGCTGATGCACTGCCCCGACTTGGATCTCAGCATAAGCCGGTTCCCCCCAATGTGTTCCTTGATGTGTTGCACAATCCTTCTGTTAAATTGCCCTTAGAGGAGGATCTTGCTATTCCTGACTCGAAGGGACAGCTGGTGGCGGCTCTTCTTGCCATCCCTAACTGGATGATGCCTTATCTAGCTTACCTGACTCGCGGCAAGTTACCTCAAGATGAAAATCTGGCTCAACAGATCACACGGCGGTCTAAGTCCATGACTATTGTCAATGGTGAGTTGCACAGATGTAGCATGACTGGCATGTTTCAACGTTGTGTTTCCCCTGAAGAAGGTCGTGAGCTCATACAAGAAATTCATGTAGGTGATTCTGGTCATCATGCCGGGTCACGATCGTTGGTGGCGAAAGCTTTTCATCATGGATTTTTCTGGTTGACGGCTCATGCTGATGAAGAGGACATTGTTAGCAAGTGCGATGGGTGTCAGAAATTTGCAAGGCAAGCTCATGTGCCGGCTCAGGAATTGAGGATGATACCAATTACTTGGCCATTCGTGGTCTGGGGGCTTGATATGGTCGGGCCGTTCAAGCGATCTAAGGAGAAGAAGACCCACCTTTTGGTGGCAGTTGATAAGTTTACCAAGTGGGTTGAAGCAGAGCCAGTTATCAATTGTGAAGCAGTGACTGCAGTTCAGTTTGGTAAAATTTGATCTTCTGCTTTGGTTATCCTCATAGCATCATCACTGATAATGGGACGAGTCTGTCTAAAGGTGCTATGAAGGAGTTCTGTCAAAGAGAACACATCCGTCTTGATGTATCCTCAGTGGCTCATCCACAGTCCAATGGTCAGGCCGAGCGTGCTAACCAGGAGATATTACGACGGATCAAGCCACGACTTATAGTTCCTCTGGAACAAACGCCGGGTTGTCGGATTGAAGAGCTTCCTGTAGTGCTTTGGAGTATCAGGACCACCCCAAACAGATCAACAGGCTATACACCCTTCTTCATGGTTTATGGTGCAGAGGCGGTTCTCCCAAGTGATATTCGACATGACTCGCCCAGGGTGGCGGCTTACGTTGAAGGAGATAACGAAACGACGCATCAAAATGCTCTCGATGCCTTGGATGAAGAACGCGATCTCGCAGCAGCTGATACATCTCCAATGTATCTATAATCTTTGATTGTTCCATGCTGTTATATTATCATTCTAGGATGTTTTACAATCATTTTATAGTCATTTTATATCAGTTTTTGGTACTAACATATTGACATAGTGCCATGTGCCAATTGCTGTTTTCTACATGTTTTTTACATCGCAGGAAATCAATATCAGACGGAGTCCAAATGCCACGAAGCTTTACGATGATTTTTTATGGACCAAACGGAAGAAGTAGGGCCCTGGTTGCACCTGGGGGGGAGTCCCGAGGAGGGGATAACCCACCAGGGCGCGCCAGGAGGCCCAAGCGCTCCCTGGTGGGTTGTGCCCACCTCAGGTGCCCCCCGGACCGCAATATTCCAGAAACCCTAGGGCAGGCGACGAAATATTCATCCAGCCGCCGTAGAGTCCAGAACCACCAGATCCAATCTAGACACCTTCACGGAGGGGTTCACCACTTCCATTGGTGCCTCTCTGATGATGCGTGAGTAGTTATTTTTAGACCTATGGGTCCGTAGTTAGTTGCTAGATGGCTTTCTCTCTCTCGCTGAATTCTCAATACAATGGTCTCTTTAGGATCCATATGATGTAACTCTTTTCGCGGTGTGTTTGTTGGGATCCGATGAACTCTGAGTTTATGATCACATCTATGTTTTTATCCATGAAAGTTATTTGAGTCTTCTTTGATCTCTTATATGCATGATTGCTTATAGCCTCGTATTTCTTCTCTAATATTTGGGTTTTGTTTGGCCAACTTGATCTATTTATCTTGCAATGGGAAGAGGTTCCCGGTAGTGGGTTCGATCTTACGATGCTTGATCCCAGTGACAGAAAGGGAACCGACACGTATGTATTGTTGCTAGTAAGGATAACAAGATGGGATCTATATCTGCTGCAATAGATAAACGGATATCATCTACATCATGTCATCGTTCTTATTGCATTGCTCCATTTTCTCATGAACTTAATACACTAGATGCATGGTGGATAGTGGTCGATGTGTGGAGTAATAGTAGTAGATGCAGGCAGGAGTCGGTCTACTAATCTTGGACGTGATGCCTATATAATGATCATTGCCTGGTTATCGTCATGATTATTTGAAGTTCTATCAATTGCCCAACAATAATTGTTTTCCCACCGTTTGCTATTTTTCTCGAGAGAAGCCACTAGTGAAACCTACGGCCCCCGGGTCTCTTTTCATCATATTTGCCTTTGCGATCTATTTTTCCTTGCGTTTATTTTCAGATATATTAAACCAAAAATACAAAAATACCTTGCTGCAATTTATTCTTATTTATTTTATTTGGCATTCGATCTAATTTACCTCACGTCCTTTGCCTATCTTGAGGCACCGTACCCCGAAAGGGATTGACAACCCCTTTAACATGTTGGATTGCGAGGTGTTGTTATTTGTGTGCAGGGGCTGTTTACATTGTGTTGCTTGGTTCTCCTTCTAGTTCGATAACCTTGGTTTCATATCTGAGGGAAATACCTATCGCTGCTATGCTGCATCATCCCTTCCTCTTTGGGGAAATACCGGGGAGGATCTTCAACATTAACCAGGTTCCTAATCACAAATTTTATCTCCTTGCAATTTACATTATTTGCCATTTGCCTCTCGTTTTCCTCTCCCCCACTTCACAAAAATTTGCCGTTTTATTCTCCTCTCTTTTTCCGTTCGTCGTTTTCTTGCTGGATCTGTTTTTGAGTGCAATCTTGTTGTGTGGTCATCATGACTCAAGAGAACACCAAACTATGTGACTTCTCAAATACCAACAACAATGATTTTATTGGCACTCCCCTTGGTCCTCCCGCCACTAGTGAATCTTGTTATGAAAGACCATATTTCCGGTACTCCTAATGAGGATGCCGCGTCCCATCTTAATACCTTCATGGAATTATGCGATATGCAAAAGAAAAAAATATGTGGACAATGATGTGGTCAAGATGAAATTATTTCCATTTTCTTTGCGTGATTCTGCAAAAGTTTGGTTCTCTTCATTGCCTCGCAATACTACCAATTCTTTGAATAAGTGCAAAGATGCTTTTATCACTAAGTATTTTCCTCCCACAAAAATTATTTCCCTGAGAACCCAGATCATGAATTTCAAGCAACTCGAACATGAGCATGTTGCAAAATCTTGGGAAAGGATGAAAATGATGCTAAGGAATTGCCCAACTCATGGGTTAAATCTTTGGATGTTCATACAAATTTTTTATGCGGGGTTGAATTTTGTTTCTCGTAATCTTTTAGATTCCACCGCGGGTGGTACTTTTATGGAAATTACCTTGGGTGAAGCCACCAAATTTCTTGATAATATTATGGCAAATTATTCACAATGGCATACCGAAAGGGCTCCTACTAGTAAAAAAGTTAATTCAGTTGAAGAAATTTCTTCTTTGAGTGAAAAAGTTGATGCTCTTATGAAATTGGTTGCTAGTAAAAGTGCTCCTATTGATTTAATGATAAGCCTTTGTCTACTTTGATTGAGAAAAATAGTGATGCATAGAAGTGAATTTTATTTCTCGCAATAATTTCAACAACAATTCTTATAGAGGTAATTTTAATCCTAGGCCTTTTCCTAGTAATTCCTATGGTAATCCCACCTACAATAATAATAGAAACACCTCTGATCTTGAGAGCAATATTAAATAATTTATCAATACTAAAAAAGCTTTCAACACTGCAATAGAAGAAAAGTTGAATAAAATTGATGATTTGTCTAGAAGTGTTGATAGAATTTCTCATGATGTAGAAACTCTCAAGATGAAAATTTTTGTGCCTAAATTTGAAAAATCAATTAAAGCTCTTTATGTTTCTATGAATTAAAGTAACAAAAGAACCGCTATGCTTAGAGCTAAAAGAGATTTTTTTAGAAAAAGCGTTTTCTAGCGATTACTATCATAAAAGTGACGAGGATCTTAAAGTGATTGGTGTTTCTTCTATTGGTTCTTTGTTTAGTAAATTTAAGATTGATGAAAAAGGGACTGGAGAAGAGTCAACTTTAGTCAGAAGGCGTCCCAATATTTCGGAGGGTGAAAATCTTGTTGATTTTTTTTGATAAAAGTGGGTTGGAAGAGGTCAATACTTTAACTAGTGATGTGCCCACTATTTTGGATTACAAAGTCTTTAATTATGATAGTTGCTCTTTGGTTGATTGTATTTCTTTGTTGCAATCCATGATAAATTCACCCCATGCCTATGAACAAAATAAAGCTCTTACTAAACATATTGTTGATGCCATGATGAAAGATTTTGAAGAAAAAATGGAATTAGAAGTTTCAATTCCTAGAAAATTGCATGATGAATGGGAACCTACTATCAAAGTCAAGATAAAAAATTATGAGTGTTTTGCTTTATGTGACTTGGGTGCTAGTGTTTCTACAATTCCGAAGTCTTTATGTGATGTGCTTGGTCTTACCAATATTGAAGAATGCTCTTTAAATTTGCACTTAGCGGATTCTACTATTAAAAAACCTATGGGAAGGATTAATGATGTTCTTATTCTTGAAAATATGAATTATGTGCCCATAGATTTTATTGTTCTTGATATTAGTTGCAATCTGTCTTGTCCAATTATTCTTGGTAGACCGTTTTTGCGTACTATTGGTGCCATGATTGATATGAAAGAAGGCAATATTTAATTTCAATTTCCACTAAGGAAGGGAATGGAACACTTCCCGTTAACAAGAATTAGGCCACCATATGAATCAATCATGAGGGCATCTTATGGATCTGGAACCAAAGATGACAAAACTTAGATCCTACACGTTATGCCTAGCTAGGGGCGTAAAATGATAGTGCTTGTTGGGAGGCAACCCAATGAATAAAATTTATTTTTTCTTTGTGCTTTCTGTTGTTGAGTGTTAGAACAATTATGATACTGTTATGATTGTGTTTTTTGTGTTTTAATTAGTGTTTGTGCCAAGCAATGCCTTTGGGAAGACTTGGGTGAAATTTTATTTGATCTTGCTGAAAATCAGAAACTTTTGCACTCACGAGATTCGTTGTCATTTTTTACAGAAGAACGCTTTAAAGTTGATTATTTTTGCAGAGGATTAAAAGACAAATTCCTCACGTCGACCAATTTATTTCATAATTTTTGGAGTTACAGAAGTATTTGAAATTTTCGGATTTCTACACACTGTTCTGTTTTTGACATATTCTGTTTCCTTTGCATTGTGTGCTTGTTTTGATGATTCTATGGTTTTATTTAATGAGTTTTTTCCATAGAAAAGTGGGAATACATTAGATATAATGCCAAAACAAAATAATAATAGGTTTTATACAGTACTTATAGTAGTGGTTTGGTTTCTTATACTAATGGATCTCACGAAGGTTTTGTTTGAGTTTTGTGTGATTGAAGTTTTCAAGTTTTGGGTTATCTTATGATGGATGAAGGAATAAGGATAAGCAAAAGGATAATCTTGGGGATGCCCGAGGCACCCCAAGATAATATTCAAAGAATTAGCAAGCAACTAAGCTTGGGGATGCCCTCGAGTGGCATCCCCGCTTTCTTCTAACAGTCATCGATATTTTACTTGAAACTATATTTTTATTCGTCACATGATATGAGTTTTGCTTGGAGCGTCTTGTATGATATGAGTCTTTGCTTGTTTTTCTTTGTGTTTTAAGTTTTGAATCCTTGCTGGACACACCCTTTTTAGAGAGCCAAAAATTATGCTATGCTTGCTCCTATGCTTCACTTAGATTTTTAGAGCCATGGACTTGCTCTAGTACTTCACTTATATCTTTTTGAGCACGGTGTGCTTTGTTAAGTTTGAAGAAATGCTCTCATGCTTCATTTAGATTTATTTGGGAGTTATTAAATTTTTAAGAAATTCTCTCTTGCTTCACTTAGATTAATTTGAGAGAAAGAAAAAAAATTATGCTCATGATCTTCACTTATATTTGTTTGACCTTACCAAAAGCAACATATGAAAATAGTTCCAAAGTGATAGATATCCAAGGAGGATATAATAAAAACTTTCATGAAGATCATTGGACAAAATAAACTTGATTCTTAGTAATGGTTTTGAGATATGATGATATCATATGTGAGTCATGTTTATGAGTAATTGTGCTTTAGTGAGAATATTGATGTTAAGGTTTGTGATTCCCTATGCAAGCATGAAAGTCAATAGTTATGCAATGAAATTTATATCCTACTTATGGTGCATTATTCAGTGTTACTTATGCTTAATGCTTGGGTACGAGATTTTTCGCTTCTCAATCTTTTTTGCTAGCCTTCATTTTGCACTAAGTATGATCGGTACTTGTGCATCCAAAACCCTTTAAACCAGTTTTGCCATATGAGTCCACTATACCTACCTATATGCGATATTTCTATGCCGTTCTAAGCAAATTTGCATGTGCCATCTCTAATGTTCAAAATAAATTTCTCTTTTGTGTGCTCTACTACTCGCGAGGCGATAAAGGGTAGCCAATATTTTCCATGCTAGATGTGTTATTCTCGCGATTGAGTGTTTATTCACTTGTCATTGCATGAGAGTATGACAAAGGTCTTAGGGATGCCCAGTCCCGAAATGAAAAATGAATTTACTTTATGTTGTCAAATAATAAATTCCTTGGGAAGTGTTGGTATGGAAGGCACCCGTGGATACGGCTAGCCATGGAAAGTGAAAGTTATGGTGGAAAAAGGAATAAACTTTATTTTCTGTTTGGGAACCGCCTATGATGTATCTAGCATGGAAAGTGTTGGGATGCTCCAAGTCGTTTTTGTTGGTAGGAAAAGTATGCCTCTCAAAAATAATTTTATCTCTCAATTTAAGCTTTGAGCTCTGGCACCTCTACAAATCCCTACTTCCCTCCGCGAGGGGCCTTTCTTTTACTTATGAAATTTTTATTTTGAATTAGAGTCTCCATCTTCTCTTGTAAAGCACCAACTAGGGGGCACTATGATTGTATTTGAGCTTTGGGTGTAGCTAATATTCGAGTGTGTTTCATGAATGGATCAATGATTGAGCATGATGGGCTAGGGATAACTTGCTTTAGTGTTGATATTTCGAAAGACATGATTGCTTGTTGGTATGCTTGAGTATCAAAGTATTCATGTCAAAACTATACTATTGCTTTGAATCATATAAAATTCCATATGTCCATGCTATAAAGAAAAGAATGTGATGAACATATTAGGCGGCATTCCACATCATTTTTTTGTTATTATCATTTACCTACTCGAGGACGAGCAGGAATTAAGCTTGGGGGATGTTGATACGTCTCCAACATATCCATAATTTTTTATTGTTCCATGCTGTTATATTATCATTCTTGGATGTTTTGCAATCATTTTATAGTCATTTTATATCATTTTTGGTACTAACCTATTGACATTGTGCCAAGTGCCAGTTGTTATTTTCTGCATGTTTTTTACATCGCATGAAATCAATATCAGACGGAGTCCAAATGCCATGAAGCTTTACGATGATTTTTTATGGACCAAAAGAAGAAGTTGGGCCCTGGTTGCACCTGGGGGGAGTCCCGAGAAGGGGACAACCCACCAGGGTGCGCCAGGAGGCCGAGGCGCGCCCTGGTGGGTTGTGCCCACCTCGGGTGCCCCCCGGACCGCCTCTTTCCTCTATAAATAACCCAATATTCCAGAAACCCCAGGGGAAGCGACAGAATATTCATCCAGCTGCCGCAGAGTCCAGAACCACCAGATCCAATCTAGACACCATCACGGAGGGGTTCACCACTTCCATTGGTGCCTCTCTGATGATGCGTGAGTAGTTCTTTGTAGACCTATGGGTCCGTATTTAGTTGCTAGATGGCTTTCTCTCTCTCTCTCTCTCTCTCACTGAATTCTGAATACAATGGTCTCTTAGAGATCCATATGATGTAACTCTTTTTGCGGTGTGTTTATTGGGATCCGATGAACTTTGAGTTTATGATCAGATCTATGTTTTTATCCATGAAAGTTATTTGAGTCTTCTTTGATCTCTTATATGCATGATTGCTTATAGCCTCGTATTTCTTCTCCGATATTTGGGTTTTGTTTGGCCAACTTGATCTATTTATCTTGCAATGGGAACATGTGTTCGGTAGTGGGTTCGATCTTATGGTGCTTGATCCCAGTGACAGAAAGGGAACCGACACGTATGTATCATTGCTACTAAGGATAACAAGATGAGATCTATATCAGCCACAATAGAGAAACAGATCTCATCTACATCATGTCATTGTTCTTATTGCATTACTCTGTTTTCTCATGAACTTAATACACTAGATGCATGCTGGATAGCGGTCGATGTGTGGAGTAATAGTAGTAGATGCAGGCAGGAGTCGGTCTACTAATCTTGGACATGATGCTTATATAATGGTCATTGCCTGGATTTCATCATGATTATTTGAAGTTCTATCAATTGCAACAGTAATTGTTTTCCCACCGTTTGCTATTTTTCTCGAGAGAAGCCACCAGTGAAACCTACGGCCCCCGGGTCTCTTTTCATCATATTTGCCTTTGCGATCTATTTTTCCTTGCGTTTATTTTCAGACCTATTAAACCAAAAATACAAAAATACCTTGCTGCAATTTATTCTTATTTATTTTATTTGGCGTTCGATCTATCAATCTACTACAAATTTACCTCACGTCCTTTGTCTATCTTGAGGAATCATACCCCAAAAGGGATTGACACCCCCTTTAACATGTTGGATTGCGAGGTGTTGTTATTTGTGTGCAGGGGTTGTTTACATTGTGTTGCTTCGTTCTCCTACTGGTTCGGTAACCTTGGTTTCATATCTGAGGGAAATACCTACCGCCATTGTGCTGCATCATCCCTTCCTATTTGGGGAAATACCGACGTAGCTTCAAGCGACATCAGTAGCCTAGTCGCCAATTTACCAACAAGACCCGCGTCACTATCATAGCCGCAGAGTTCAAAGCTGGACGTTCTAGGAGGGCGACTTAGTGCTCCGTATGGTTCAAGATCAGATAGGTATGCATAAGCTATCACCCCCTTGGGAAGAACCTTTTGTGGTTAGCAAAAATCTCAAAAATGGGTCATATTACCTCATTGACATACGTGAACACAATAAGTCACGTCATTCTGAGGAGGAGACCAACAGGCCTTGGAATATTGCTCATCTTCGGCCTTATTACACTTGAGTCACTTGCTCTCGTTAGTGTAGATAAATTTGTCAATGTATATATCTTTTTATGATCAACGTAATAAAGCTGGCATACCCCAAATTTGGTCCCTCTGTCGCTTCATCTCATATTTTTTGTGCACGAGTCTTTATTAATTGACCATAAGGTCGCTTGAGGGCTTCCAACTCACCGAGTTTAGCTTTCTTACACTCTTGACCGACAAATAAACGCCATATTGTGGGTTAGACATGCCTATATGCTTGATGCTACTCCAATAGGTGACCCGCCGTACTCTTGACAGTCAATCTTTTATGACCCTGAACTAGTCAAGGTTAAAACGATGGCTTATGTCATGTGAGAGCCGGCTTACGGAAAGCAAGGATAAACTCACCTATTTGCTTGTTGCTACTCCAATATGTGACCCACCATACTCTTAACAGTCAATCTTTATGACCCTGAACTAGTTAAGGTTAAAACAACGGATTATGTCACACGAGAGCCGGCTCATGGGAAGAAAGGCTATTACCCCATGCTTCATGAAAGCAAGATTTGAGCCTTAAAAGGCCAGTCCCTTTTGGTTGAGTCTTAAACGCCAACTGATAAAATTGAGATATACATGTTTGTATTCTATGTTTCTATTTTTACAGGAGTTCTATATTTTTTTACTCATATTTATAAGCAAACTATAAGTCCCTAGATCAAAGAAAGTCTGGGTTAGCATTGCTCAAAATTGAGCTTATTGTGGCTATAAGCCGCCAGATGATCCTTTCAAGATTTTTCATGACCATGAGTCATTGGGTTATTGACTCGCCCTGGTTCTTGACTATAAGTCACCAAGATATGAATTGGTGGATCCCTTGCAGTTTACATGTTAAAACATCAAGTAAGCACTTGAAATTCAAAGATGGTGCTAGGCAAGGATGAATATCAGTTTTAATCAAGCATGCCAAGAGATTTGGTAACATAGCCATTGGATCGTTAGTTTGATAAACATGCTCGAAGGCATGACAAGGAAGCCAATTGTTTTTAACTAAAGCCTATTACAAGGCCTCGGTTGTGCCCAAAAAGTCCACCCAAGTTTTTCTAAGGAGTCAAGCTACTCCTGTAAGCCAGCTCCTGTGGAGTCCGGGTTATGTCCCGCCGGGTTAACATCATCCTGGTGCCTTGCAGTGGAGGTTTCTGGGTCATCCTATGCTGGCTCTTCTTTGCTTGCAATCTGAAGGTTGTTCGAAGTCCAGTCGATACCATTTAAGGCTTCAAAGGTTGCTTCATCATTCATGACAGTAGAAGGATCAATATCAGGGGCAAAGATGTGCTTACGCCTTTGTGGAGTCAAGTCTACTACATCAAAAGAAGGCGCCTTGATATGAGTACTATTACTATAGTAAGCCGGTTGGTATATCTTCAGATCCAATTCCTATGAAAGTTTGCATGCCAAAGGCCAGATTTCCTTAACACATTTGGCAAATTCTGTATCATCGAAGACAGACCCGTCCTCGTTATATTCTGGAAAGCCGCCGACCATTTCTTCAGGATCCAATTCCGACTGATAAGCCTTTGCCCAGCTTAGCAAAGTTATCTCTCTAGCACGGGTGACTGATAACTTCATCTCTTTGACTTGTTTTGGCATTGTGGATAGTTGATCCAGTACATCTTTGATGAGCTGTGGTGGCTTCTTGCCGTTGGATACAACTACCAGTGTGCAAAGACTTCCAGCATAGAGTTTCTCCATTCAGGAGTAAACGTCTTTCAACTTTACCAACATATTTTCATCAAGATTAGAACTCCTAGCACCTGTCATACATTTACAACAAGAGTCCCTGGGTGAGTTAAGTAGTTAAGTATTTTAAGTCGCCAAGAGAATTATTTCAAATGATTGTAGGATTTTACTTACCAAAGATGGCGGCTGTCATCTGAGCAATATGCTATTGTAAGCCGGTCAATTCTTCAGTCACTGGCTTGAGCTAGTTCTCGGCGTCTTCCGCATGTTTCAATAAAGCAGACTTTTCAGTTTCAAAGGCAGATCTTTCAGCATCAAAATTTGCCTTGATTTTTTCACAATCTTCCAAAGAAGATTTCAAGTTTGACTCAACCTTGGCGCGATCAGCTTGTTCAGACTCTAAGTTCTTCCTTAAGCTAGCTAGGTTTGACTTGCCTAGGCTTAAAGCTTCCTGCAAAAGGTTCACAAGTGAGAAAGTTATTCCAAGAGAGCATTATATATTGGTTAACTCAACATTGAACAAAAATGTTAGGAGCAAAACTATTCAAGTCCCAAGCACATTGCAAGCAATATCCTTGAAACTTGGGGGATAATGTACGTCGTTCTTTTCCATATATACTATACAAGACCCGACTTACTTCATGAAGCTAAGCTGGCCCTTGGGGGCTACAAGTCATTTTTTTCCAAATGGTGGTATTAAAAGACCCGACTCATCTTGGAAAGGTGAGCCGGCCCTTGGGGGCTACATGTGTTTTATTCAAAGTGATTGTGTTAAAAGACAGGGCTCATCTCGAGAAGATAAGCCAGCCCTTGGGGGCTAGACTTTGGATTTTTACAGATTTTTCCTTTCAAGTCTTAATCAGACTCAAAGATTTTTCCTATGCTCAAGACTTGGGGGCTACATAAGGATATATCACAGGAGGACAAGGAGTGTACCTTATATTTCCTTTTCATCATATTTAAACTAAGCCAGTCTCCATATCTTGGCTTGTGGCTACACGACTTAGGAAACCAGCATGAATATCCTCTACGCCGAGTTCCTCATAGTTTGGAAGATCAAGCTTTGTATTGACCTTTTCCATTAAGGGTGGCTCTTCTTTGGCGACATGCTTCGTCAGTACAGTGGAAGTCTCTGGTGCCGTATAAACCACCCTAATAATGGCAATGCCATCATTATCCTTTTCAGAAGGAATCTCTTTAGTCGCCTTCAAGTGCTTGAGGCAGGAATGCGAAGGAAATATGCCCTAGAGGAAATAATAAAGTTATTATTTATTTCCTCATATCATGATAAATGTTTATTATTCATGCTAGAATTGTATTACCCGGAAACATAATACATGTGTGAATACATAGACAAACAGAGTGTCACTAGTATGCCTCTACTTGACTAGCTCGTGAATCAAAGATGGTTAAGTTTCCTAACCATAGACATGAGTTGTCATTTGATTAACGGGATCACATCATTAGGAGAATGATGTGATTGACTTGACCCATTCCGTTAGCTTAGCACTTGATCGTTTGGTATGTTGCTATTGCTTTCTTCATGACTTATACATGTTCCTATGACTATGAGATTATGTAACTCCCGTTTATCGAAGGAACACTTTGTGTGCTACCAAACGTCACAATGTAACTGGGTGATTATAAAGGTGCTCTACAAGTATCTCCAAAGGTACTTGTTGAGTTGACATATTTCGAGATTAGGATTTGTCACTCCGATTGTCGGAGAGGTATCTCTGGGCCCTCTTGGTAATGCACATCACTATAAGCCTTGCAAGCAATGTAGCTAATGAGTTAGTTATGGGATGATGCATTACGTAACGAGTAAAGAGACTTGCCAGTAACGAGATTGAACTAGGTATTGAGATACCGATGATCGAATCTCGGGCAAGTAACATACCGATGACAAAGGGAACACCATATGTTGTTATGCGGTTTGATCGATAAAGATCTTCGTAGAATATGTAGGAGCCAATATGAGCATCCAGGTTCCGCTATTGGTTATTGACCGGAGATGTGTCTCGGTCATGTCTACATAGTTCTCGAACCCGTAGGGTCCGCAAGCTTAAAGTTAGATGACGGCTATATTATGAGTTTATGTGTTTTGATGTACCGAAGGTACTTCGAAGTCCCGGATGTAATCATGGACATGACGAGGAGTCTCAAAATAGTCTAGACATGAAGATTGATATACCGGACGACTATATTCGGACACCGGAATGGTTCCGGGGGTTATCTGATATATACCAGAGTATCGGGGGGTTACCGGAACCCCCCCAGAGGTTAATGGGCCTCATGGGCCCAAGTGGTGGAAGAGGAGAGGCGGCCAAGGGGCAGCCGCACGCCCCTCCCCCTCAAGTACGAATTGGACAAGGAGGGGGGCGACGCCCCCCTTTCCTTTCCCCCTCTCTCTCCTTCCCTCTCCTCTCCTACTGCAACAAGGAAGGGGGGGGGGGAGTCCTACTCCCCTACTCATGGGGCGTGCCAAGGGTGGCCGGCCCCTCCCCCTCCTCCACTCCATTATATTCGGGGAGGGAGGCACCCCCTAGGGACACAACAATTGATCCTTGAGATCTCTTAGCCGTGTCCGGTGCCCCCCTCCACAATAATCCACCTCGATAATATCGTAGCGGTGCTTGGGTGAAGCCCTGCATCGCTAGAACATCATCATCATCACCATGCCATCGTGCTGACGGAACTCTCCCTCAAAGCTCGCTAGATCGGAGTTCGAGGGATGTCATCGAGCTGAACGTGTGCTGAACTTGGAGGTTTCGTGCGTTTGGTACTTGATCGATCGGATCGTGAAGACGTATGACTACATCAACCGCGCTGTGCTAACGCTTCCACTTTCGGTCTACGAGGGTACGTGGACACACTCTCCCCTCTCGTTGCTATGCATCACCATGATCTTGCGTGTGTGTAGGATTTTTTTTTGAAATTACTACGTTACCCAACAGTGGCATCCGAGCCACGTTTTATGCGTTGATGTTATTTGCACGACTAGAACACAAGTGAGTTGTGGGCGATACAAGTCATACTGCTTACCAGCATGTCATACTTTGGTTTAGCGGTATTGTTGGATGAAGCGTCCCGGACCAACATTACGCGTACGCTTACGCGAGACTGGTTCTACCGACGTGCTTTGCACACAGGTGGCTGGCGGGTGTCAGTTTCTCCAACTTTAGTTGAACCAAGTGTGGCTACGCCCGATCCTTGAGAAGGTTAAAACAACATTAACTTGACGAACTATTGTTGTGGTTTTGATGCGTAGGTAAGAACGGTTCTTGCTAAGCCCGTAGTAGCCACGTAAAACTTGCAACAACAAAGTAGAGGACGTCTGACTTGTTTTTGCAGGGCATGTTGTGATGTGATATGGTCAAGATGTGATGCTATGTTTTATTGTATGAGATGATCATGTTTTGTAACCAAGTTATCGACAACTGGCAGGAGCCATATGGTTATCTCTTTATTGTATGCAATGCAATCGCCCTGTAATTGCTTTACTTTATCACTAAGCAGTAGCGATAGTCGTAGAAGCAATAGTTGGCAAGACGACAATGATGCTACAATGGAGATCAAGGTGTCGCGCCGGTGACGATGATGATCATGACGGTGCTTCGGAGATGGAGATCACAAGCACAAGATGATGATGGCCATATCATATCACTTATATTGATTGCATGTGATGTTTATCTTTTATGCATCTTATCTTGCTTTGATTGACAGTAGCATTATAAGATTATCTCTCACTAAATTTCAAGATAGAAGTGTTCTCCCTGAGTATGCACCGTTGCCAAAGTTTGTCGTGCCCAGACACCACGTGATGATCGGGTGTGATAAGCTCTACGTCCATCTACAACGGGTGCAAGCAAGTTTTGCACACGCAGTATACCCAGGTTAAACTTGACGAGCCTAGCATATGCAGATATGGCCTCAGAACACTGAGACCGAAAGGTCGAGCGTGAATCATATAGTAGATATGATCAACATAGTGATGTTCACCATTGATAACTACTCCATTTCACGTGATGATCGGTTATGGTTTAGTTGATTTGGATCACGTGATCACTTAGATGATTAGAGGGATGTCTATCTAAGTGGGAGTTCTTAAGTAATATGATTAATTGAACTTAAATTTATCATGAACTTAGTACCTGATAGTATTTTGCTTGTCTATGTTTGTTGTAGATAGATGGCCCGTGCTGTTGTTCCGTTGAATTTTAATGCGTTCCTTGAGAAAGCAAAGTTGAAAGATGATGGTAGCAATTACACGGACTGGGTCCGTAACTGGAGGATTATCCTCATTGTTGCATAGAAGAATTACGTCCTGGAAGCACCACTGGGTGCCAGGCCTGCTGCAGATGCAACTGACGATGTGAAGAACGTCTGGTAGAGCAAAGCTGATGACTACTCGATAGTTCAATGTGCCATGCTTTACAGCTTAGAACCGGGACTTCAACGATGTTTTGAACGTCATGGAGCATATGAGATGTTCCAGGAGTTGAAGTTAATATTTCAAGCAAATGCAGATATGAAGTCTCCAATAAGTTCTACAACTGCAAGATGGAGGAGAATGGTTCTGTCAATGAACATATACTCAAAATGTCTGGGTATTGCAATCACTTGATTCAAATTGGGAGTTAATCTTCCGGATGATAGTGCCATTGACAGAATTCTTCAATCACTGCCACCAAGCTACAAGAGCTTCGTGATGAACTATAACATGCAAGGGATGAACAAGACAATTCCCGAGCTCTTCGCAATGTTAAAGGCTGCGGAGGTAGAAATCAAGAAGGAGCATCAAGTGTTGATGGCCAATAAGACCACCAGTTTCAAGAAAAAAGGTAAAGGGAAGAAGAAGGGGAACTTCAAGAAGAACGGCAGACAAGTTGCTGCTCAAGAGAAGAAACCCAAGTCTGGACCTAAGCCTGAAACTGAGTGGTTCTACTGCAAGCAGACTGGACACTGGAAGCGGAACTGCCCCAAGTATTTGGCAGATAAGAAGGATGGCAAGGTGCACAACACTACAAAAAAAGACACATCCGTGACATTTTGGGCCGAACGAATTTTTTTCTGTCATACATATGACACTTCTATGACGATAATTGTGAAAAAACCCAGTATAATCATAGATGTGGTGGGCTCCTACTTCTATGACAAAAAATCAGGACAGAAAATGGGCTTTTCGTCCTGGGCGGGCCGGAGACGCAGCTGCATGAGATTCTTTGGGCCGTCCATGACGGAAAAAACCGTGGTAGAAGCAAGGGCAAGGAAAATTTCGGGGAGTTCCTGGTTACGATGGGAGGTCGGGGGCCGAGCGATGCGCGTTTCTCTCGTACACGTACGCGCGTGTGTGTGAGGCGTTGGCTCCAACTGAACTCGAGCGAGGCGTTGGGCTCTAACTGAACCCGAGCGATTGCACTGCAGGCTACGCGTTACTAAACCCGAGCGATCGATCGATGGCTGTTAACTGAACCCGATCGAGCGATTCCTTTGCTACTGCTGCTAACTGAAGCCGATCGATGCTG
>NC_041385.1:559503395-559512117 GCF_002162155.2 Triticum dicoccoides
GAACAGTGAGCGGTGGTGTTACCTCTGGATGAACAGGACCCTGTGGTGTGGAGGGATGGATGAACAGTAGACGGTGGAGGGGTGCCCGTGGAGGGGTGGTTGAACAATAGCCGGTGGAGTAGCACACGGTGGAGGCTGGATGAACAGGAGCCCGTGGAGGCTGGAGGAGGTCGACGGTGGAGATGAACAGTATCCCGTGGAGTCCCGTTTTACGGTATGCCACACCCCTCCCAATGAATAGGACCCCCGTTTCTACCGTTGCACTCCAGCACAAGTCCGTTTTGTCCGTTTTGCGGTACGCCACACCCCTCCCGATCAATAGGACCCCCGTTTCGACCGTAGGAGGTCCGTTTCCTCCATTTTGCGGTACGGCAGACCCCACCCGATGAATAGGATCCCGTTTCGAACGTGGCCGGTTGAACACAAGTCTGTTTCCTCCGTTCTGTGGTACGCCAGGCCTCGTTTCCATCGCCTGTTTTGTCCAAGCCCTCCCGATGAACACGACCACGCATTCCGTTCCGACCCAGCCGGTTGGCTCCCACGTGTTCCGTTGCCTTCCAATGAATATGATGCATTCCGTTGCCTCCCCATGAACACGACGCATTCCGTTGCCTCCCGATGAACATGAAGCATTTCGTTCCCTCCCCATGAACATGACACATTCCGTTGCCTCCCCATGAACACGACGACGACGATGTTTCTCTGTTCTGACCCAGCCATGTACACGAGCCCTGGCCGTACGTAAGCGTGAGTAGGCGTTCGAGACCCCACCCGTATGTACGTATGTGGCCGTATTTTCTTTCTTGCACCCTGGCCGTTGTACATACGTGTACATGCTACATGCGCGCCTCTACTACGACATGTGCGCGCCTCTACTACGACACGTGCGCGCCTCTACATCGACTAGTATGTACGTACACGTTCGCGACCAGAATGACAATGCTACGTATGCTTCGACCAGGTGAGTCCCGACTGTCAGAAACTTCCTTGCGTGCGAAGATGTAGCTGGTGGGTCCCAACAGTCAGGGGGGCGAATCGTTTTTTTGCCCAGACGCACTTCCTTGCGTGCAAAGATGTAGCTCGTGGGTTCCAGCAGTTAGGGGGGCAAATCTTTTTTTTGCCCGGACGCACTTCCTTGCGTGCGAAGATGTAGCTGGTGGGTCCTAGTAGTCAGGGGGCGAATCATTTTTTTGCCCGGACGCACTTCCTTGCGTGCGAAGATGTAGCTGGTGGTCCCAGCAGTCAGGGGGAAATGTTGTTTTCATGAAATACGGTGGCCCATCCAGTGGGTCCCTGCTGTCAGGTGGAGGAATCATTATTTTCCACGTAATAAGGAGGCACTTCCTTGCTGCGGCTGTGGAACCAGCTGTCAGCCTCTCCACATACAGTCCACGTCCGATGGAAGTCGTTCCTTGACCATGTTGACTACGCCGCGCCGAGAGCACCACGGCAGTGGACGACGGCGAGGCCTAGGAAAGGGACAACTCGGAGCCGGGGAAGACGCAAGAGTGGATGCCCACGCGAAGAGGAGTACAGGGTTCACTGGTTCGGCTGCGGTGTGAGGCTGCTGTCGCTGCAGAATAACAGGGGGTGTGGGTGAGTAGAGGGATGGCCTGGCCAGCGGTGGGAGTAGTAGGGGGCGGTGAGGCCTTCGCAGCATCACAGCCGGCCACGGGAGGCAGGAGCACGCGACACGACCAGCGCTGGTTTGGGCGGCTGGAGCAAGAAGACCAGAGGTTGAAGAAGCACTACGACCGTTGGATGAACATCGTATGGTAACAGGAGCTAGAATCATTCATATTGACTAAGTTGACAAAGCCCTCCGTCCCTGTCAACTTGGTAGGCCCACAAGTCAGCCTCCCACTATGATGGGTTCCAGCTGGCAGGGGGAGTATTCATTTTTTATGCGTAATAAGGAGGCACTTCCTTGCGTGCAAACATAGCTGGTGGGTCCGACCTGTCAGCAGGGGGCATGTTTTTTTGCAAAATACAGAGGCCCTTCCGGTGGGTCCCAGATGTCAGGTTGGGGAATCATTGTTTTGGTGTAATAAGGAGGCATTTCCTTGTGTGCGGTCGTGGACCTAGCTGTCAGCCTCTCCATGCACAATCTACTTCTGATGGTGTCGTTCATTGACCACATTGACTATGCCACGCCAAGTGCATCAAAGGTGGTGGATGATGGCGAGGCCCCGGACAGCAACGAGCCGGAGATGGGAAGACGCGGGAGTAGAGTCACAGACGGAGAGGTGTACGAGGGTTAACTGGTTCTAGTGCGGTGTGGTTAGGCAGTCGGTGGAGAAGAACAGGAGGTGTGGAGGGGTGGAGGGATGGCCTGGCCAATGGTGGAGTAGCGCTTCATAGCGAAGCATGCTAAGCAGAGCTGCTAGCAGCAGGAGGCGGGAGGTGGTCTCGGCGGCGCTGGAGGAAGAACACAAGAGATTGAATATGGATGCCGGTCGTTGGATGTAAATCCAACGGCTAACATGTCAGAATCATATGTTGACTAAATTGACAGCGACTTGCATTGGCTTCGACCTATTGGCCCACATTTCAGCCTCCAAAAATGTGGTACGTATTCAACCCATTTTTTCAGAATTTACAGTCTTTTTTTTGCGTTGTAGAATTTACAGACAATTTGATATATATTTTTTTGAATTACAGCCATTAGCTGGGCTGGGTGAACAAATTATGTAGCATCCATGCGACCCATTTATTTTATTTCCTAAAAAATTACAGGCCATTTGCACTTTCTCGAAATACACGATTTTGCTGGGCTGATTCTAATTATAATGTTGGGTTGGGCCAGCTATGTTATCAAAAAATAAAAAGGGGCCGAGCATTTTGTTATAAATATATTTAAAGAATAAGTGATATTATTACATTCGTCCTTAAATCTTACCAAGCTTTTGTACACAATCACTACGATTTTCGTGCCAAAACAATCCAGGATTTTATTGTTAAGAAATTATTTTTATAAGTTAATAAGATGTGGGATATTGTTTTCTTACATATGTAAGTATCTGTTAAATATATGTTGACAATAAACATAATATATAATAACATATAAAATAATTTAGATATATTTATTATAGTTATAAGGGAAACATAAGTTGGACCCGGCGTTCCTATTCTTATATAGAAAAATAGAACATACCTCTTCGTTTTCTTCAAAAAAATACATAAATTGGGCTGCCGATATTTAAGAAAAATAGAACCTTGGATGGGAGGTCCATAGGCCGGTCGATACATGATGGCCCTCAAGAAAATACAAACAGACCTATGGACCTCCCATCCGAGGTCGTGGGCTGCACATGTTAAAAATGAAAGCCTAGACGGGGCAGCCCAAAACCACGTCCAACACTTGCCAAACCTTCGTCCCTCGTTTTCTCTGTGTTTCGCCCACTCGACATTGTGTGGGCATTTTGATTGTGCATCATATGAAGATGTGCTATGCATGAATGTTGATCAACATGATGTTAACTTGCTGGTAGTTCCATTTTCGACCATGAATAAAACTTCCAACATGATGTTAACCCTGTTTGAAAAGGCCGCGTTAATATAAATGCTCTGCCTTTGAAAGTTGCAGTTTCTTATCTGAAACTGAACTTGCAGTTTCTTATCTGAAATTGGAACTTGCAGTTTCTTCTCTGAGAATCACATTGTCTGCACTTTTATACTCCTATGGAACTACATTTTTTTAAGTGCTAAAAATAGATCTCTAGAATTCATAAAATACTTCATATGATCAATACTGCAAATATGAAATTCAAAAGACATTCATATCTGAAAGTACTCTCAAAATACACAACACAAAATGCAATTCACAACCTGCAAATACTGACAACCCTAAGCTCCTCCTGACAATTCACAACCTGCCCGACTATTGGGCTGGGGGGGGGGCAGTCCCCTCCTATTGCTTGGCGGCAGACAGCTGCCCCGTGAGACGATGTGAACGGCGAGGGAGACGATGGCGGGGAAGCGTCATCGGGCCAACTGCTTTTCTCCTCTTGCAGTTGGGTTCGGTCGACGAAGACTCCACCAGCTCGCTCTGGCAGGACACCCTCACAAACGACACCCTGTAGATGCTCGATCCTTTAATCTCTGCTGGATGCTCCATCTGGGACCGATACTCCCACCACCGCTCCCTCACGATCGGATTAGGTGAATCTGTTTGCTCCATGGCCCAGAGGAGCAGCTCTATGTACTCCAGCGCAACTCCCTCCTGGAGTATAGCCGCCTTTTCGCTCTGTTGCAGATATTTGGCCATGGATGTCGCCGTCGCTGCTGGTTGGTCCATGTTGTCAAACCAAGACTGTATCTCCAACATCCTAGCTAGCTTCACAGGGTCGCCGTCTGCGATCCTCACGTATCACTACTGGAATCTGGCACTTTGCCATCTGCCATGGCAGATGGCAAAGGCATGGTCGGCGGATGGCAAAGGCTTTGCCATCTGCCAGCAGATGGCAAACAGGTCATCTGAAACCCTGCCGGTAAAGGCTTCTTTGCCGTCTGTTGGCTGATGGCAAAGAGCCTGTGACTTTGCCATCTGCTGGCAGATGGCAAAGCCTCTTAACGGGGTTAGCCCCGTTAGAAGGCTAATGGCATACTTTGCCATCTGCCAGCAGATGGCAAAGGCTGCAGGCTCTTTGCCATCTGCCAGCAGATGGCAAAGGCTGCATGCTTTGCCATCTGCCAGCAGATGGCAAAGAGGTTTGCCATCTGCTGTCAGATGGCAAAGAGCCCAAATAGGCCAGCCCAAAAGTTACATGTAGATGACACGTGGCCTCTTTGCCATCTGCCAGCTGATGGCAAAGCTCTTTGCCATCTGCCAGCAGATGGCAAAGTGACTATATTGCCCCATTTAATTTTGTTTTTTCTTATATCAATTCATTTTCATAGAAATCAAACACAAATAGATTTATATGACCAATATAGCATATTCAACACATATTACCAATAGTCATGAACACATATGTATCCAACACATGTTACCAATAGTAGCAAGTTTCATCCGTACATATACATAGTTTCATCAATATTACACAGTTTCATCCATAGGTAGCAAGTTTCACAAGGTCAAAACAAAAACTCGACCATAACGAGGACCATAACGTAGTCGTTGGCCCAACTCGGCTGCACCACACCGAGGCACTGTTGTTCCATCGAGCTCGACCATGTGCGGGGCTTCGTCATCGTCATGGAGGTCCCGGTGGTCGTCCTGGTCCCTGGAAAGTGCACCTTATTATTTCATTTCAGAGAAAGCGTGAAACACGAATGGCATGTATGTAGATCCCCAGGACAAGCAAACTTAGCTAGTAAATATGAACAAGGACTACTATAGCATAGGATGTAAGTACTGGTGACTACTAGACCTATATTAAAAGTAAACAGAACTAGCTCGGATAACAACTCTATAGCACTAATGTTGATGCATTCAAGTTACTACCATTCAAGTATGCATACATATCATAATGTTCCAAGTATGCATACATATCATACACATCAGTGACGTTAACTTATTCATAAGATTCATAACACTAAGTGCCAAATCCATTGATTTGTATAAGAAGGTGCCATATCCATTAATTCACATGCAAAGGCAAAAAGTGCTGCTGAAATTAACAGTGCGTGCTTCATCAAATTTTCTTAATTAACAGTGCCAAGTTAATAAGTGCCTTGCTTGTGTAGATCCATTAATTCATGTTAATCAGGAAACAATGCACCCAAATCACAAAATGAAAACACGCAATGTTAAAATACATGGACAAAGTGCCAACAGACGATATGATTTTCTTGAACTGTGCAAGCAGCATCACAGATAACTCTTGTGAACATATGAACCTGTGCCAAATACAATATATGAATAAAGTGCGAAGCAACATCATGGGCAAAAATTACAAAAAAACATGGTGGAATAGAGGGGATGGTGAGAAGCAAAGCCTCACTGGATGTTAAGGAGGAGCACGAGGAAGTGGTGCCGCAGGCCCCGCACTGACGGCGGGCGGGCGGGCGGCCTCCAGGCCAGGGGGTTGCCGGTGAGATCCAGGAGGATGGTCAGGTCACCGTCGGGCGTCGGCCTGCTCCCTCCTCTTCTCTTGCCCTGCTCATTCCATCCTCGTCTAGGAGGCCGAGGACGCGTTGATCATGGTCATGGCGGTTGACGGTCCAGATCTGGAAAAAGGTAAGAGAGGTGAGGGAAATTGGAAGCTCAAACAAACAGTTTTTCCCCTTTAATTAAATTTTGTTGTCACTCCAAAAGTTCTTAGTTGGTACCCTCCTGTGATGCTAAATCAGCAACTAACCTTTTTTTCAGAGTAGCGAACCTATCTAATAAATATAAAACTGTAACAGGGAAGCTTTAACAACAGAGTAGCTGAGGCTTAGAATTTACTGAAGATGATCAACAACAGAATGTATTTGACAGAGCAAGTAGAAACTACAGAGTAATGCTTCAGTAACCACAAGTTTGTCTCTGTTTCCTTGCAAGAACAGTGCAAGTAGAAACTTCTTTTTTGCCTTCATTACCTCACAGATTCAAATACAAAGGTAGGCACCCTGACTCGATGTTAACCACAACATGCCTCCTCACAACACAAGCAAAACCAACTCATCAGACCTGCAATCAGGATAACAACATATCATTCAGAGTTCAAACCGAGTAAACAAACATAAGCAGCAGGCACTAGGGCATCCAAAGTTTAACTATGTCAAGAGCTAAAAACAATCAGCACGTCATATATGGCAATCTGCAAGAGCTAAAACAACAGCCAAATAGAGAGACCAAGCCTTTCTCCCTTACAAGACAGTGTCGTAAAATGACCAAGAACAAATACCGTCTGATTCCAAAATAAAGATGTGAGAGTCTACATCAATTAGAAATTCAAAGTGAACATTTTATCAAAGAAACTCAACTAGCAGAACTCATGTAAGCCCATATACTCGTGTTGTTTTTACTTGTCATGTAGAAACAGCATGAACATCACTACTTAAAGCATATCAGCAAACAATCACATTGCAATATGTGTGTAGAAAGTGCATGCAAACTACATAAATAGAGCTAACTATCATATAAGCTAGTGATATATTCCTACACAAACATCTCATATGAGATACTAACTAGGAGTAATTCTTTTATCCTGTCAAAACTGTAGCTGCTACACAATCAGCACTACACTTCCATATTTATCTCAAAATTAGAGATAATGATCTAGTTAATATCAAGTGCAGTTCTGTAAATCTCAACGAGACAAGTGCAGCCAGAAGTTTCAGTTTTAATACACACAAGGGGCCTTATTCTGCAGTTCAATAACTTGGTGAGATTCTTTTAAATTGCTGCCGATAACTACTAGGAGTAATAGTGAGGCTGCATTGTCAATATAACCATGCACACAAGGACCACCCCACCAGATGTATATGTCCAAGTTTGCATATAGAAGTAAAAAGAGGATGTTGAGAAGAAGGTCTGAGCGAGAGACTCTCTTTTCTCCTCAGTGAGCTCAGTTTTAAAAAAAGAGGTATGTGGTTCTCTTTTTTATGCAGAGAAAATATTGTAGTTTGCAAAAAACTGCAGTATTAAAATCACAGTTTTTAGAGACAATCAAACAAACCTTTGTAATAAAAACCACAGTATTATAAAAAGCTGCAGTATTCTAAGAATACTTAGAAAATACTTTGTTATCAAACGGGGCCTCAGCTACCTGGCCATTAGCAGTGCAAGCACACGCCTGCTGGCCGGAGCTGATCAACATGCTCAGCTAGCTAACATACGGGCCATCCCATCAGGAGCCCGGAGGAAGAAACAACCAGCTCATATGTCCCTCTCACTCCTTCCCGCCGGCTGAGCCGAGCTGAGCCACCGTTCCATGCACTCGCAGCCCCACCCCATACTAAGGCCCCGTTTGATAGCACAG
Source organism: Triticum dicoccoides (assembly GCF_002162155.2). Taxonomy (NCBI): domain Eukaryota; kingdom Viridiplantae; phylum Streptophyta; class Magnoliopsida; order Poales; family Poaceae; genus Triticum; species Triticum dicoccoides. Next base: position 559,511,306 of record NC_041385.1, read on the forward strand.
TATTTTCAAAGTATTCTAACAATACTGTAGTTTCGTTTAATACTAAAGTTTTAATTACAGTGAGGTGTTTGGTTACCCATAAAAATTGCAGTGTTAATACTATGTTATTCTCAAAACCTATGCCATCAAATGATCAAACTGGAGCTGATATTAATTTCGTTTAGTAAAGAAAAGAGACTTGAGTTTCCATAAGGAAAACACATGTTACTACTACGTACTTTGTAAGAAGTGGACCTTGAAAGTAGGTATCGTCAGAATCAGATAGGAACAAACTGTAATTTCAGACGCATTATTATACTTATTCGTGCACTCTTCTTTCCCTAGTCCCAAGCCTTACTGAATCTGAAATATTTCTAGAACCTGAATCTGAATTATCTCCCAGGTTTCTGAATCAAAATGATTCTGTCTTAGTTGGAAATCGATCTTTTTCTTGTTGTTGCGGTGGGGTTGGAAATCGATCTCGTGAGAGAGTAATAATAACAAGTGAAGCGCTGAAACGATGGAACTTTGTAGAGATACGATACGGAATGGGAGAGGCGTTGGTACCGTACCGTATGTATAGAGGATGGGGTCAGTGGACGACGGATCTGGTGACGAAGCAGCCCGGTGGGAAGGGAATCCGGAGGAAAACGATGCCCTCCGCCAGCCTATGTATGCATCTGGACCGAGACACACCCGACCGATACCGATGCCGCGGGAAGGGGGCGACGCCGTGGCCTGGCTCGGTGGAGGGGCGGGCTGCGGTGGCGGGGAGGGCCGCGGGGCACGCCGCGGTGGCCGGGAGGGCCGCGGTGGCCGGGAGGGCCGCGGTG
>NC_041385.1:559512843-559522911 GCF_002162155.2 Triticum dicoccoides
TGGGGAGAGAGAGAGGGGTGGGGCCGGGCTGGGAGAGAGAGAGAGGGGTGGGGCCGGGCTGGGAGGGAGGGGAGGAGAATTTTTTTTAGAAGAAGAGAGGGGAGGAGATAGTCCGACCTCTTTGCCATCAGCCAACGGATGGCAAAGGCCCATATCTTTGCCATCAGCCAGCGGCTGGCAGATGGCAAATAGGTGGGGCTACTGGGCCGTTACAGCGCCGTCATTCATTGGGCCCCACCCACTTCTTTGCCATCTGCCAACAGACGGAAAAGATTCTTTGCCATCTGCTGGCAGATGGCAAAGAGGTGGGTTGACAGGCCGTTACAGCACTGGACCCCTACCCACCTCTTTGCCATCTGCTGGCAGATGGCAAAGATTATTTGCCATCCACTAGCAGATGGCAAAGAATTGGCTGATGGCAACCATGTTCTTTGCCGTCTGTCAGTTCTTTGCCATCTATTTTTTATAAGCAGATGGCAAAGACGTTCTTTGCCATCAGCTGGCAGATGGCAAATTCCCAGTTTCCAGTAGTGTATAGGTTGTACTCCTCCATCGATCTACTTCTCCAGAACACCTTCACTCGCAGGCGGTGGTTTTTAAATGGAAGAGGAGAGGAGCAGCGCTGGTTTTGGATTAGAACAGGAGAGGAGCGATGCTGGTTTTGGACTGGAACAGGAGAGGAGGGGCGGTGGTTTTGAAATGGAAGAGGAGAGGAGCGGCGTTGGATTTAGATTGGAACAGGAGAGGAGCGGCGGTGGTTTAAGAGGAGAAGAGCGGAAGAGCGGCGCTGGTCTTGGAAGTATCTTTTTGTTGTTTTGCGTATTTTGGGTCAAAGTTTGACCACGTACTGTATTTGACAAGCAAAATGTGAATACATGTCACCAAAAATTGTATCGTTTGGTTCATATCTGAATGTACTTTCAAATTATATTATTTTTGCAACGTATAACATATATTTTATGTGCAAAAATCATGGTCAATTATGACCCAGAATAAAAGGGAGACTAGTTAATGTGGGGTCGCTTTCTTAATTGAAGGGTATATTGATTTTGATTTTGATCCAGTCACAGCGCGCCGGCCCTCTCGTCCAATCCTAAATCGCTGCCACACGCTCCTCTCCCTCTTCTCCATTGCAAAACCACCTCCTCTCCTCTCCATCATCTCCATTCCAAAACCACCATCTCGCCTCTCCCTCTTCTGATCTTCTCCATTGCAAAACCACCTCCTATCCTCTCCATCATCTCCATTCCAAAACCACCGTCTCGCCTCTCCCTCTTCTGATCTTCTCCATTGCAAACCACCTCCTCTCCTCTCCATCATCTCCATTCCAAAACCACCGTCTCACCTCTCCCTCTTCTGATCTTCTCCATTGCAAAACCACCTCCTCTCCTCTCCATCATCTCCATTCCAAAACCACTGTCTAGCCTCTCACTCTTCTCTATTGCAAGACCACCGTCTCTCCTCCCATCTTCCAAAGCTAGCACCAGACCACTCAGAAGGACATTTATGGAGAGGATGCAGTAGCGAATCAGGCAGATCACCGGCGGTGACCAGGCAAAGTTAGCCAGGTTGAAGGAGATCCTTAGTTGGTTTGACAATGAGTGGGAGATTTCAAGGACGGTGCGGGCCATGTGGCAATGTATGCGAAAGAGCAAGACGGCGGCGATGAGGGCGGCGATGTACATGTACTCATCGGCGGCAGTCACGTCGCAGTCCTCCGAGTTCATCGAGTATCTCCTCTGGGCGATGGAGCCAACAGATTCGCCCGAGGCGATAGTCAGACGAAGGTGGTGGGCATACAGGTCGAAGGTCGAGCACCCAGAGGATAACAAATCGATCGAGTATGGTGTGTCGTTCGTGAGGGTGCAAAGCTAGCCAGAGCCACAGGAGTATTCGTTCTCCCACCGCAAGAGGAGGCCAAATGGCGCGACGTCGCTTCGCCGCCGTTCTCCACGGTTCCCTCGATGCTCGCCTCGTTTCAACGGCGGCGGTAGGGTTTAAGGTAAGCTTCACACTAACCTAATCTTCCACCTGCTCATGCTTACAAGAAGTGTGACATCTAGTGAAAATCATGCTTACAATCAGTCTCCGAGTACTACGCCAATCGCCCTAAAATAGCTTTGGACCTTTGGGTCAAAGTTGTGACACAATGTACAAATAAAGAAAAATAGATTGGTGCTTCTTTCAGAAAAGAGTACTCCCTAGAAAACTGCCAATATAAGCTACTAGTATTTGGTTAGAGGATTTGCTGCCAAGAAAGATCCGTCCACAGAGAGCTCCACACATCCCACTGGTGGTGGTGGATGCCAATGCGTGCATGTAGCATGGTTGGTGTCAGTAATTTTTACTTGGCACACCTCGCACTCTGCATATATTCTGGTTCCATACGTACATTTGTGCAGTTCCACCAAAATGCAGCTCAATAACCCTGTTTGCACAGATATTGAAAAAGCGTGATTACATTATAGTGGCACTAGTTAATGAAACACACAAAATAAATAGAAGAAAATATTGCGATAGTATCATAGTATGCCATGCTGCGAGGGTGAGTTGGGCCGTGCGATGCCTCATACGGTACGCCTCATACTGGACATCGTCCCAAGTCTTCTAGATACACCTTCTTCCAGTGATGAACATCAGTGTACATAGGTAGTACAAGGAGGCGCCTTGAGACATTCAAATCACTATTTTTGTACATATCAACTAAAAATAAGCACCCCAGTGTGCAGAAACGCTTAAACATTAACAATGGGACTAGTTGATGAAACATATATTAACAAAGAGAAGCACTTTCTTTATCTACATTGGAAATGAAATTATAGAGATGACACTCGCTCTATTTTAACTGTATTATTACTTCATTTTATCAGTGACACTAGGGTCGAGCAGGTGGCAAACAAGGTGTACCTTGCGTCGCAAGGATGGAGGCCTGGGGTGCTTAGACTGGGATGCTGAAGCTGGCTCTTTCAGTCACCAACATGGATGATTCAATTCATGGGACCTTTTGGTGCAGTTCACCTAAAATGAAGCAATGTCCCATGAGATAGCAGCTTCTTCTTCATTTTTTTTAAGAAAATGGCTCTAGCCCCGGTTCCATTTCCATCAGAAAATGAAACCTACAGAGCTTCTTCTTCTTCATTAGTTGCAATAAAATTGAGCAACATCAAGGTTGGTTGTGAGGCTCCTGGAATGCTCAACTATAATTTGGATATCATTTGTGCAGTTTAACTAAGATCGAGCGTGAAATGTATATCTCTGTTTGCACAAAAAAAGTGGAAAGGAGGGTGACTAACAAGTGATCAAACATGCATCAAATGAAAAGAAGCATGCTCCTTATCTGAATGGCAATCCTACAAGGACAGTAGCAATTTCTAAAGAAGTGGCATTGCTAGATATTTGTGTGGGCATTAGGATGAACTATGACAACCGTTAAATACGACATTACTTTGGGCACGTGAGAGTAGGCGGACCAGGACAGTTGCATTTCTAACGAAAAGAACCAACTTATCTTAATGGGAAATTTAGCAGGACATGTAAAAAAGTGCCATTGATTCATATTACTGGAGGCATTACATTGAAAACAACATTGGTTTAACGTGTCCTTACTTTTAAAGTGCGACTGCTACATTTTACTAGTGGCATTACATAAGAGTGGCTCGGGGCAACAAACATCAGAACATGATATCTGGGTTGGTCCCATTTTTGTTCGGTATAGCCACCTTATACTGTGTGAGGCTAGCAAATCTAGTGCTGGACTTACTCTGTTGACTTGTCCTGGAGTCCTCAACCAATAGATCGGGTTTATATTGAGTTTGTACTGCGTTTCCCTTTATTTCCCTATTAGACCTAGAGACCAGTTGGATATCCAGTCTCTGCTACTTTTTGCGGCCATTATTTCCTCTTTCGACCAAGTCCTAGATTCAGGTAACAAATCCTCCCCCACCCCACCCCCTTTCTTCCTTGTTTGAACCAAGTAGTACTAGATTCGAGTGCATGAACTAGTTTTACCTCTTAAACGTAAAACAATTAGGTGGTTTTCGAACAGTCGATCGATCCTATCTACGAGGGGCCCTGAGAAATAGTAAAAGATACAAATGTAGCGACGGCAGGAGCTCGGGAAGTAGAGAAAGACCGGTTTTGAAGGAAGTTATACCTGATGGTTGCCGGGATGTCGCTAGGTGGGCGGCGGGAGGCCGTATCTGCCCACACTACGGCAGCGAGGAAGAAACGGTCGGAGGCCCTCCCTCGCCAGCGGTACTTGGGAGAGAACGGCAAGGCAGGCTGATCGGGACGCGGCCAGCAGTGGGTAAGAGCCATCGCCGAGGATGACCGCGTGAACGTTGCACCTTCTCACCTTCCCCGCCAGAGAGGATCCGGCAGGATCTGTGACCAGCGCTGAGCAGAGAGAGAGAGAGAGAGAGAGAGAGAGAGTGTCCACCGCTGTCGTGTTTAGATCTGGAGAGGCCGAGACAGTGTGAAGAGAGCAACACTAGCAAGAAAGCGCGGAGGCTCCTGACTATATAGTGGAGTAGTACTAGTTTTCTTTTGTCTACCGGAGCCGGCTTGACCTCGTCAATGACTGTCGAGAAGTCTTCATGCACTTGGCCCGGAGGCGCAGTTGTCGCCATTTTGATCTGAAGCGCCGGATTATAACATATAACACGAAAAAATGCCACATGACAAGAAATCATAACCTCACTGCCCAAAGGAGACAACATGAATCCCGACGGACAAACTAGACGAGGAACAAAGCTCAAACTAAAGATAAACTCGTAGAAAAGGGGTCCGTCGATAAATGTCCTAATTAACATAGCCGACTTGACCTAGATGGCAGCCGAGTAGTCTTCGTGCATGTGCCCCCAATGACTAGCCCAACTCAGTTGTCGCTATTTAACCCTCGCAGTGATCCGAAGAACATGACACCTAATTTTGCAAGATGACAAGAAACCTTTTTTTAGATTTCTCACCACAACTACAGCCATTTACAACACAGCCTGCGCGATATGTAGACGATAGCCAATCCAGGCGTGTCTACTGGAGTCTGGTCACATGCATGGACGAACTGATCTTCCGTGTCTTGCAGATCGTCCAGGCACCAACGTAGTGCAACACTTCTCTAGTACTATCACTCGTCTCCCTCTTCTATTAAGTCACCCGAATTGCGGGGCCGGGGAGTGTGCCTATGGTCGGTTCTCAATTTCCATCCCACATGTCTGTGCAAACGCAATATGACGCGCGTTCCATTCGGAGAGCAGCGTGCCAGACCGACCGACCGTCTGGGGTGCGACACGAACGCGACGGGTGTGTTGTATACTTCGTACATGTGTACCGCCATTTTCTAGAGGCTTTGCTCCATGGCGAAATCCATGGATACAAAATTAGTATACTATATACTATTTAAAAGTCGAGGGCGGGGCTTTTCCTGCGCGGTAGGCGGCGGGGCAGTTCTGCCTAGTCGGTTCGACAGAGACAAAGACGAGGGAGTAGGCTGCTGCAAACGTAGGGCTGTGTGATTTAACATCAAGTTACTGCTGGACAGTTTGGGCCCCGTGATTTGAGTTTCCATTATCATTTTAACTGCGGCACTACGACCGGCGTGAGTCTCCCGATTCCTGACCACCTCCATACAGGTGCCTCTCCCAATGATCCACCATGTAGTAGAGGCTGGCTCTTGCATGAGAGCCCACTTCTCCACTTTTTCCTTGCCTCTCTTTCCTCCACATATGCAAAAATGCCATGTAAAGTGCAGTATTGTACTTAGGTTGGTCGTAATGGAGAGTATCATATACTAGTATCATGTATATGATACTACATCCGTAATGCATAGTATCATGTGTTGGTATCATATGATAGTTTATTTATTGTCATGCATGACATATAGTAGCACATCATTTAATATGATACTACAGTATCATATTATGATACTCAACTCTCTCTTTTCTTCATTTAATTCGACGTCACCTCATCAAGATTGCATAGTTGGCATGCATGATACTACTCCCATTACAAGCAGCCTTATGTCACACCCAATATGCGACCCTATCCAAAAGGAACTCGAAGGTCCCACCAAGGATAGACCCGCATATTGAAACGCTTTTGCAAGGTGGATATCATTACATCAACATTACATAATAGATGGGGATACATACAAGAGGCATACAATGCCACATGAATACAATATCACAATACAAAAGAACATCATCCGACTACGGATGAAACACAAACAGAAACTCAAACGACATCCACCCTGCTAGCCCAGGCTACCGACCTCGAACCTATCCCCTGATCGAAGAAGCAGGAGAAGAACTCAACGCAAGCAAGCATCGCTCTCGTGTCATGATCATCGTACAACCTGTGCCTGCAACTATTGTTGTAGTAATCTGTGAGCCACGAGGACTCAGCAATCCCATTACCATGGGTATCAAGACTAGCAAAGCTTAAAGGGAAAGGAAGGGGTAAAGTGGTGAGGCTGCAGCAGCGACTAAGCATATATGGTGATTAACATACGCAAATAGGAGCGAGAAGAGAGCAAATGGAACGGTCGTGAAACTAGCAATGATCAAGAAGTGATCCTGAACTCCTACTTACGTCAAACATAACCCAGAAACCGTGTTCACTTCCCGGACTCCGCCGAAAAGAGACCATCACGGCTACACACGCGGTTGATGCGTTTTAGTTCGTATCTGGTGTCAAGTTATCTACAACCGGACATTAACAAATTCCCATTTGCCTATAACCGCAGGCACGGCTTTCGAAAGATTATACCCTGCAGGGGTGTCCCAACTTAGCCCATGACAAGCTCTCGCGATCAACGAAGGAATAGACCTTCTCCCAGGAAGACCCGATCAGACTCGGAATCCCGGTTTACAAGACATTTCGACAATGGTAAAACAAGACCAGCAAAGCCGCCCGGATGTGCCGACAAATCCCGATAGGAGCTGCACATATCTCGTTCTCAGGGCACACCGGATTGTCCAAAGTTCCGGTAGGCCAGCCCAGAGTTGCCCCTGGTGGCCACCGGCGGCTGACAGGTTGGACCAACACTCACAACGAGCACTGGCCCGGGGGGGGGGGATAAAATAAAGATGACCCTCGAGAGCGCGACTCCCAAGGGAAAAAGGGCTAGGTGAGGCAAATGGTAAAACCAAGGTTGGGCCTTGCTGGAGGAGTTTTATTCAAAGCGAACTGTCAAGGGGGTCCCATAAATCACCCGACTGCGTAAGGAACGCAAAATCCGGGAACATAACACCGGTATGACGGAAACTAGGGCGGCAAGAGTGGAACAAAACACTAGGCAAAAGGCCGTCTTCCACCCTTTACCAAGTATATAGATGCATTAGTAATATAAGAGATATTGTGATATCCCAAACATAATCCTGTCCACCATGGAGAAATCTTCAACTTCACCTGCAACTAGCAACACTATAAGAGGGATGAGCAAAGCGGTAACATAGCCAAACAACGGTTTGCGTAGGAAAGGTGTCAAAGGTTAGAGGTTCATGGCAATATGGGAGGCTTGATGAGCAAAAGATAGGTAACGCAGCATAGCGATAGAACGAAACAACTAGCATAGCAATGATAGTAGTGAGATCCAGGGTAGCGGTCATCTTGCCTAAAATCCCGCTAGGAAGAAGAACGAGTCCATGAAGAAGACGAAGCCACGAAGACGAACCAAGCGTAGATGAACGAATCCTCACGATCGCAACGAAACAGGAACTATCGAAAAGAAGCACACAACATAGGTAAACACACCACACATGAACAAGACATGAGGCACAACAAGCATGATGCATGACAAAACTACATGAAGCTACTCATGGCAAGGGATGATGCAAACAAGAGCAACACATCAAGGCAAGTTTAAATGAGGCCGGGAACAACATATAACAATTCCGGTAAGTCCACATATGCATATTTCGAAATTGGTCCAGATCTGAATAAAAAATATGTTCAAGTTGTTAAACAGCAAGTTAAGATGCACAAAGATGATCTACACGAGATTCTAGTCAAGTTACATATAAAGTTCATTTAGTTCGGAGCTACGGCTTAGAAGATATGAGCAAAACAAGTTAAACATGGCATTGATGCAAAATGCACCCAAACATCAAGCAAACACCTCAAAACATGGATGCAACATGATAATATGAAACTACATGCAATTCTAAGCAAGTTTCATATAAAGCACACTCAAAACGGAGCAACGGTTCAACACAAACACATGAAACAAGTTATAGCAACAATCTGTCCAAAACAGCAACTAGGCATATTGCAAGCATCAAAACAATATGCTATAGCACCACAACATGATAACAAAAGGCATGGGCATGATGTACAGGTAAAGCATTTTTTTATACAAAACATGAACACTGAGCTATCTCTAGAAATCATTAGAACATGCTCAAACACACATGGAGAGATTACAAGTTATAACAATTTCAGACTTTGCAGAAAATAACATCACGATGCAATGTTTAGAGCTATCAAACAACATGTTATAGGAACTTATCATGGCAAACAAAGGCATGACATGAATCTACTAAATGCATAGATCAAAAGCCCCTTACTGACCATAAGCCAAAAAAGATCAGAAAATATGATGGCACTCACGTAAACATAGCAAGTTACAATACAGATTCAAACATGGCAGGAACATAATTATGAAGGCATGTAGATGAGCTTGTGCAACTCACTACAGATCAAAAGATGGCATGGAAAGGCAACCAACAGTAAGAAGGCATGTTTGTGAAGCTAAGCATGGCAATAGCAAGGTCATAGGGTGCATGGATCACTAGGAAAACACATGGAAACAACTGAACTTAATGTTAACAGGCTGGCAGCAACATTATGAAGCAACTTTGGAGCAAGATATGAACAAGCTACAGCAACCTATAAATGCAACCAGGGGCATGGATGGATAGAGGATGACATGTAGATCAAAACATGTTTATAGAACATCTCCAGATTATTCATAGAATGATTACTAGCAACATGTTTACATGGTATCACGAAATAACAGATTCAGCCTAGCAAAACAGCAACATTATGTACACTACTTAACAAGCTCGATTCACTCACCACAAGTCATTGCATGACAAGATAAGCATAGCATCATCAAGAAGACATGTTTGTGAAACAAACCAAGTCAAGAACAAGTCCATAGCATGCAAGGATCAACTATAGCAACCTTGGCCAAATTGAATAACATGTAAACAATCTGCCAGGAAACATTTTGAAGCAAAACTAGAGCACTCAAATGACATGCTAGACTACTCCATAATTGCAAACAAGGCCATCAATGGATAGACAATAACCATATGTTCAAAACATCCTTACTGAAGTATCTCAAAATATGCATGGATCTCTCTGTAGCATCATGTTTACATGGCATCAAAATAACAGCAGAACAGGAACTAAAACAGCAACATCACGATGCCTAGTTTGCATGCTTGTGCTAGTCACCATATTGATCACAAAAATACATGGTAAGCACCTCTGTAAAGAAGACATGGCATAGTTCAAAACACATGTAGACATCAACCTCATAGTATGCACACATCAATCATGGCAAAAATGACAACAGAGCTCGTTCTGATAACAGACAGCAGAAAACATCATGAAGCACTCTTACAACGATGATTCAGGCATCAAGATGACCACAAATGAATATTATGCAATGGAATTAAATGATGTACTCGTCGAGGCGAACAATTTGACATATTACACGCACGAAACGGAGCTACGGATGCAGAGATACAACATGATGAACATGGCATGAAAATGTGAAAAATCTGGGACTTAGTCGTTTCGGGGTCAACCTCGGGTCCGCACGGATTTCGATGCGGCGGCGCGAGCTCGCCGGAGAGATCGCCGGAGATGGCGGGGAAGACGTCGGGGAGGCCGGAGATGGCGTATCCGGCCCTCCCGTGGCCGGATCTGGCCGGGGGCGATGGAGAAGAGGCGCAGGGAGGCGCAGGTTGGGGCGAAGGCGGGCCGGACTGGCGCCATGGCCGCGGCGGCCGGAGGCGAGGGCGTCGGCCGAGGGGGCCGCGGAGGTCAGCGGAGCGGGGC
>NC_041385.1:559523502-559537473 GCF_002162155.2 Triticum dicoccoides
GGAAGGCAGGGAGCACGGGCGGCGGCGCGCGGGGCACGGCTAGGGCCTAGCGCGGGCGCGGGTGGGCCGGCCGTGGGCCTCGCGGGCCGCGGCGGCGGGGAGGAGAGAGAGGAGGCGGGGAGCTGACGTGTCCGTGCCGGATTGGCCGAGGGGGCGGCGGCTGACGTGTCCGGCGCCGGGCGGACGCGTCCGGTAGCGGCAGAGGGCGATTTTAGGGTTTCGGGAGTTTGTACTGCGAAATTTTTAGGGGAGGTCTAGTTTTATAGGTAGAGGGAGCTAGGAGAGTCCAAATGAGGAGCGGTTTTCGGCCACGCAATCGTGATCGAACGACCGAGAGCATGGTGGGGAGTTAGATGGGTTTTGGGCCACTTTGGAAGGGGTGTTGGGCTGCAAAGAGAAGGAGGCTTTTGCGGTTACCCGGTTAACCGTTGGAGTATCAAACGACCTCCAAATGGCACGAAACTTGACAGGCGGTCTACCGGTGCTATACCAAGGCCGCTTGACAAGACTCGGTACATTCCGAGAAATTTAACACCCGCTCACGAAGAGAGGCAAGAAGGGGACGCCGGGGAGCATAGGAGCGCCGGATCGCGAAACGGACAACGGGGAAAATACTCGGATGCATGAGACGAACCCGTATGCAAAATGAAATGCACATGATGACATGATATGAAATGCAGATGATGACATGGCAAAATGCAACACGCAAGAAAATGACATGGCAACGACGGAGAATAACTGGCAGACACCTGGCGCAATGAATCTGGGGCGTTACAACACTCCTCCACTAATAAGAGATCTCGTCCCAAGATCTTAGGACCGAGACGGAAGTGAAAAGGGGATAAGGTGAAACAAGAACTCAAGAGAAGAGGCAAAGAATCGAAAGCACTCGAGAAAAAGAGAGGAACGACGAGAATGACGAGAATCAAATGCTTATGGAAACACGATAGACTCTAAAAGCACTCCGGTTAGAACGAGATAAGAAACGAATAAAACTGAAAGGATTTAGGCAGCACTCCGGCTAAAAATGGAAGGAAAAGAACATGAACTTGAGGGGATGGAATGATACCTGATGAAGACATGACACAAAACCTCCAGAAAGAATTAAATCATGAAGAACCACTATGAAGAACTCCGGTGACAAAAGGATGATGAGATAGAATAAAGGATGAAAGAATAAGATGAGCCTTGCGATGACTTAGATGGAGGTTCCGACGAAATGGCTGAGGAAATTGAACTCTGGAAAAGAAAAGATGATAACACTTGGAACTAGAATTTATTCCTCAAGAATAAACTCCGAAGGAAGGGATTACTCACTTTGATGAAATAAGAATAAGATTTATTGTATACTTATCCTTCATCAAAAATTAAATTGATGACAAGCAATGGATTCTTCAGACTACTTATTCTTCTTGAAAAGATTAAGGGGGGATAGCACAAAAATTGAGAAAGTCATCATGAACCACTGGTAGGATTCGAAAGAACGGATGGATTAAAATGATAATCAAGGAAAAAGAATCTGAATGAACCACCGTAAGAATTCGAAAATGACTGATGAAAGAGAATGAATCACCGGGAAGAATTAGAAGAACAAATATGCTCGAGGGGATTTAGATGCAAAAGAACAAAGAGATCATGAGCTGAATAATGAACACTTGAATGAAGCACTGGGATAACTCGATAACGGTAGCTGAAATGTTGGCCTCCGGTGAAAAGAAATGGGAAAACAACTTCTGACATACTCCGGATGGTTAAGAAAAGAATATCTGACAAACTGAAATAAATCGAGAGGATGATACGAAGCTAGAACCACGAATCTTCGAGAGAACGGACAAGACTTAGAGGAAAGACTCTTCTTCGGTCTTCAAATGATGACGAGAAACATCACCAAAATTACTGAGATCCTCCGGTAGAATGAAAAACGAAGAGGTCGAGCCAACAATGAAAAGAATTTGAACGAGATCTTGGAAAGGCATCTGACTGATGGGATCCATTCTTACGTCACACTTGAAGGAATTTGAGAATAACTCCGGGGAAGTAGAAGAGTTAGGTAAGATCCTGGGAAAAGACCTGTGGGTTAGGGCCCACTGAAAAGAAGCACCGTTGAAAAGGATTATTGAACAGATAGATGATGCACCGGACTGATTGAAATATTTGACTGAGGTGACAACCTCTAATTAATTCGAACACATATGAAGCTCCTGAGATGTCTTCCGAACTCCGGAAGGATAAACTAGTGAGAGGCAAACGAGCAGGGAAAACACTTGAGCTGAGGGAAAGAATATAATCACTTCCAAAATTAGAATTGAATCCACCGGAAAAGAGATGAAGAATGTCCACCGAGACGAGAATTCACCGGTTGAAATAATTGAGGAAGGACTGAAGATACTCCGCACGAGTGAAATTGATGCTCGAAAGAGACTCAGGCTCCGGGAAGAATAGGGTGGGAGGGCGGGAAAACAAAATCATCTTGGAAGGGGAAATCGACGAATATCTTGAAGAGAAAACACCGGTTGAAATCATTGAGGAGAGAGAGCAAAAACTTCGCACGAGTAGGATGGATACTCATACGGACTCCGGTTCCGAGAAGAAGAAGGGTGGGCGGGTGGGAAAGAAAACAAATGAGGATTGAACTCAAAGATGAAGAGGCTCGAGTCAACTTGACGAGAAATGCATCGGATAAAAGAGCTGAGGAACAATGACCGGAAAACCAACTGCGTGATCCTAAAGAAAAATTGAAGGGGAAGACGAGTAATTCAAAACACCTACGTCAAGATTCCTTACCAGAGCGACGAAGGGGCTGAGGATTAAAAAGAATTCCTACTCTCCGATATAACTAGACTCTGAAAAAATTTTTCTTCTAGACTCAACAACGGCCAAACTACACGATCAATCAAGGGGGCTCCTAGGGTCGGTCGAGGCTCTGATACCAACTTGTCACGCCCAATATGCGACCCTATCCAAAAGGAACTCGAAGGTCCCACCAAGGATAGACCCGCATATTTAAACACTTTTGCAAGGTGGATATCATTACATCAACATTACATAATAGATGGGGATACATACAAGAGGCATACAATGCCACATGAATACAATATCACAATACAAAAGAACATCATCCGACTACGGATGAAACACAAACAGAAACTCAAACGACATCCACCCTGCTAGCCCAGGCTACCGACCTCGAACCTATCCCCTGATCGAAGAAGCAGAAGAAGAACTCAACGCAAGCAAGCATCGCTCTCGTGTCATGATCATCGTACAACCTGTGCCTGCAACTATTGTTGTAGTAATCTGTGAGCCACGAGGACTCAGCAATCCCATTACCATGGGTATCAAGACTAGCAAAGCTTAAAGGGAAAGGAAGGGGTAAAGTGGTGAGGCTACAGCAGCGACTAAGCATATATGGTGGCTAACATACGCAAATAGGAGCGAGAAGAGAGCAAATGGAACGGTCGTGAAACTAGCAATGATCAAGAAGTGATCCTGAACTCCTACTTACGTCAAACATAACCCAGAAACCGTGTTCACTTCCCGGACTCCGCCGAAAAGAGACCATCACGGCTACACACGCGGTTGATGCGTTTTAGTTCGTATCTGGTGTCAAGTTATCTACAACCGGACATTAACAAATTCCCATCTGCCTATAACCGCAGGCACAGCTTTCGAAAGATTATACCCTGCAGGGGTGTCCCAACTTAGCCCATGACAAGCTCTCGCGATCAACGAAGGAATAGACCTTCTCCCAGGAAGACCCGATCAGACTCGGAATCCCGGTTTACAAGACATTTCGACAATGGTAAAACAAGACCAGCAAAGCCGCCCGGATGTGCCGACAAATCCCGATAGGAGCTGCACATATCTCGTTCTCAGGGCACACCGGATTGTCCAAAGTTCCGGTAGGCCAGCCCAGAGTTGCCCCTGGTGGCCACCGGCGGCTGACAGGTTGGGCCAAGACTCACAACGAGCACTAGCCCTGGGGGGGGATAAAATAAAGATGACCCTCGAGAGCGCGACTCCCAAGGGAAAAAGGGCTAGGTGAGGCAAATGGTAAAACTAAGGTTGGGCCTTGCTGGAGGAGTTTTATTCAAAGCGAACTGTCAAGGGGCTCCCATAAATCACCCGACCGCGTAAGGAACGCAAAATCCGGGAACATAACACCGGTATGAAGGAAACTAGGGCGGCAAGAGTGGAACAAAACATTAGGCAAAAGGCCGAGTCTTCCACCCTTTACCAAGTATATAGATGCATTAATAATATAAGAGATATTGTGATATCCCAAACATAATCCTGTCCACCATGGAGAAATCTTCAACTTCACCTGCAACTAGCAACGCTATAAGAGGGCTGAGCTAAGTGGTAACATAGCCAAACAACGGTTTGCGTAGGAAAGGTGTCAAAGGTTAGAGGTTCATGGCAATATGGGAGGCTTGATGAGCAAAAGATAGGTAACGCAGCATAGCGATAGAACAAAACAACTAGCATAGCAATGATAGTAGTGAGATCCAGGGTAGCGGTCATCTTGCCTGAAATCCCGCTAGGAAGAAGAACGAGTCCATGAAGAAGATGAAGCCACGAAGACGAACCAAGCATAGATGAACGAATCCTCACGATCGCAATGAAACAGGAACTATCGAAAAGAAGCACACAACATAGGTAAACACACCACACATGAACAAGACATGATGCACAACAAGCATGATGCATGAAAAAACTACATGAAGCTACTCATGGCAAGGGATGATGCAAACAAGAGCAACACATCAAGGCAAGTTTAAATGAGGCCGGGAACAACATATAACAATTCCGGTAAGTCCTCATATGCATATTTCGAAATTGGTCCAGATCTGAATAAAACTTATGTTGAAGTTGTTAAACAGCAAGTTAAGATGCACAAAGATGATCTACACGAGATTCTAGTCAAGTTACATATAAAGGTCATTTAGTTCGGAGCTACGGCTTAGAAGATATGAGCAAAACAAGTTAAACATGGCATTGATACAAAATGCACCCAAACATCAGGAAAACACCTCAAAACATGGATGCAACATGATAATATGAAACTACATGCAATTCTAAGCAAGTTTCATATAGATCACACTCAAAACGGAGCAACGGTTCAACACACAAACATGAAACAAGTTATAACAACAGACTGTCCAAAACAGCAACTAGGCATATTGCAAGCATCAAAACAATATGCTACAGCACCACAACATAATAACAAAAGGCATGGGCATGATGTACAGGTAAAGCATTACAAAACATGAACACTGAGCTATCTCTAGAAATCACTAGAACATGCTCAAATACACATGGAGAGATTGCAAGTTATAACAATTTCAGACTTTGCAGAAAATAACATCACAATGCAATGTTTAGAGCTATCAAACAACATGTTACATGAACTTATCATGGCAAACAAAGGCATGGAATGAATCTACTAAATGCATAGATCAAAAGTCCCTTACTGACCATCAGCCAAAAAGGATCAGAAAATATGATGGCACTCACGTAAACATAGCAAGTTATAATACAGATTCAAACATGGCAGGAACATAATTATGAAGGCATGTAGATGAGCTTGTGAAACTCACTACAGAGCAAAAGATGGCATGGCAAGGCAACCAACAGTAAGAAGGCATGTTTGTGAAGCTAAGCATGGCAATAGCAAGGTCATAGGGTGCATGGATCACTAGGAAAACACATGGAAACAACTGAACTTAATGTTAACAGGCTGGCAGCAACATTATGAAGCAACTTTGGAGCAAGATATGAACAAGCTACAGCAACCTATAAATGCAATCAGGGGCATGGATGGATAGAGGATGACATGTAGATCAAAACATGTTTATAGAACATCTCCAGATTATTCATAGAATGATTAGTAGCAACATGTTTACATGGCATCACGAAATAACAGATTCAGCCTAGCAAAACAGCAACATTATGTACACTACTTAACAAGCTCGATTCACTCACCACAAGTCATTGCATGAGAAGATAAGCATAGCATCATCAAGAAGACATGTTTGTGAAACAAACCAAGTCAAGAACAAGTCCATAGCATGCAAGGATCAACTATAGCAACCTTGGCCAAATTGAATAACATGTAAACAATCTGCCAGGAAACATTTTGAAGCAAAAGTAGGGCACTCAAATGACATGCTAGACTACTCCATAATTGCAAACAAGGCCATGACTGAATAGACAATAACCATATGTTCAAAAAATCCTTACTGAAGTATCTCAAAATATGCATGGATCTCTCTGTAGCATCATGTTTACATGGCATCAAAATAATAGCAGAACAGGAACTAAAACAGCAACATCACGATGCCTAGTTTGCATGCTTGTGCTAGTCACCACATTGATCACAAAAATACATGGTAAGCACCTCTGTAAAGAAGACATGACATAGTTCAAAACACATATAGACATCAACCTCATAGGATGCACACATCAATCATGGCAAAAATGACAAAAGAGCTCGTTCTGACAACAGACATCAGAAAACATCATGAAGCACTCTTACAACAATGATTCAAGCATCATGATGACCACAAATGAATATGATGCAATGGAATTAAATGATGTACTCGTCGAGGCGAACAATTTGACATATTACACACACGAAACGGAGCTACGGATGCAGAGATACAGCATGATGAACATGGCATGAAAATGTGAAAAATCTGGGACTTGTCGTTTCGGGGTCAACCTCGGGTCCGCACGGATTTCGATGCGGCGGCGCGAGCTCGCCGGAGAGATCGCCGGAGACAACGGGGAAGATGTCGGGGAGGCCGGAGATGGCGGATCCGGCCCTCCCGTGGCCGGATCTGGCCGGGGGCGACGGAGAGGAGGCGCGGGGAGGCGCAGGTCGGGGCGGAGGCTGGCCGAACCGGCGCCATGGACGCGGCGGCCGGAGGGGGCCGCGGAGGTTGGCGGAGCGGGGCGGCGGCGCGCACGCGCCAGCGCGGGAGGCGGCGGGGCGCGGCGATGGTGCCGGGCGGCGCCGTGGGACGGCGGGGGCGACGGAGTTGGCCGGCGGCGGGGGAGCTCCGGCAGGCGGGGAGCACGGGCGGCGGTGCGCGGGGCACGGCTCGGGCCCAGAGCAGGCGCGGGCGGGCCGGCCGTGGGCCTCGCGGTCCGCGGCGGTGGGGAGGAGAGAGAGGAGGCGGGGAGCTGACGTGTCCGCGACGGATTGGCCGAGAGGGCGGCGGCGGACGTGTCCGGCGCCGGGCGGACGCGTCCGATGGCGGCGGAGGGCGATTTTAGGGTTTCGGGGGTTTGGACTGCGAAATTTTTGGGGGAGGTCTAGTTTTATAGGTAGAGGGAGCTAGGAGAGTCCAAATGAGGAGAGGTTTTCGGCCACGCGATCGTGATCGAACGACCGAGAGCATGGAGGGGAGTTAGATGGGTTTTGGGCCACTTTGGAAGGGGTGTTGGGCTGCAAAGAGAAGGAGGCTTCTGCGGTTACCCGGTTAACCATTGGAGTATCAAACGACCTCCAAATGGCACGAAACTTGACAGGCGGTCTACCGGTGCTATACCAAGGCCGCTTGGCAAGACTAGGTCCATTCCGAGAAAGTTTAACACCCGCTCACGAAGAGAGGCAAGAAGGGGACGCCGGGGAGCATAGGAGTGCCGGATCGCGAAACGGACAACGGGGAAAATGCTCGGATGCATGAGACGAACCCGTATGCAAAATGAAATGCACATGATGACATGATATGAAATGCAGATGATGACATGGCAAAATGCAACACGCAAGCAAATGACATGGCAACGACGGCGAATAACTGGCAGACAGAAATCCGGGGCGTTACAGCACTCCTCCACTAACAAGAGATCTCGTCCCGAGATCTTAGGACCGAGATGGAAGTGAAAAGGGGATAAGGTGAAACAAGAACTCAAGAGAAGAGGCAAAGAATCGAAAGCACTCGAGAAAAAGAGAGGAACAACGAGAATGACGAGAATCAAATGCTCATGGAAACACGATAGACTCTGAAAGCACTCCGGTTAGAACGAGATAAGAAACGAATAAAACTGAAAGGATTTAGGCAGCACTCCGGCTAAAAATGGAAGGAAAAGAACATGAACTTGAGGGGATGGAATGATACCTGATGAAGACATGACACAAAACCTCCAGAAAGAATTAAATCATGAAGAACCACTATGAAGAACTCCGGTGACAAAAGGGTGATGAGATAGAATAAAGGATGAAAGAATAAGATGAGCCTTGCGATGACTTAGATGGAGGTTCCGACGAAATGGCTGAGGAAATTGAAATCTGGAAAAGAAAAGATGATAACACTTGGAACTAGAATTTATTCCTCAAGAATAAACTCCGAAGGAAGGGATTACTCACTTTGATGAAATAAGAATAAGATTTATTGTATACTTATCCTTCATCAAAAATTAAATTGATGACAAGCAATGGATTCTTCATACTACTTATTCTTCTTGAAAAGATTAAGGGGGGATAGCACAAAAATTGAGAAAGTCTTCATGAACCACTGGTAGGATTCGAAAGAACGGATGGATTAAAATGATAATCAAGGAAAAAGAATCTGAATGAACCACCGTAAGAATTCGAAAATGACTGATGAAAGAGAATGAATCACCGGGAAGAATTAGAAGAACAAATATGCTTGAGGGGATTTAGATGCAAAAGAACAAAGAGATCATGAGCTGATTAATGAACACTTGAATGAAGCACCGGGATAACTCGATAACGGTAGCTGAAATGTTGGCCTCCGGTGAAAAGAAATGGGAAAACAACTTCTGACATACTCCGGATGGTTAAGAAAAGAATATCTGACAAACTGAAATAAATAGAGAGGATGATACGAAGCTAGAAACACGAATCTTCGAGAGAACGGACAAGACTTAGAGGAAAGACTCTTCTTCGGTCTTCAAATGACGACGAGAAACATCACCAAAATTACTGAGATCCTCCGGTAGAATGAAAAACGAAGAGGTCGAGCCAACAATGAAAAGAATTTGAACGAGATCTTGGAAAGGCATCTGACTGATGGGATCCATTCTTACGTCACACTTGAAAGAATTTGAGAATAACTCCGGGGAAGTAGAAGAGTTAGGTAAGATCCTGGGAAAAGACCTGTGGGTTAGGGCCCACTGAAAAGAAGCACCGTTGAAAAGGATTATTGAACAGATAGATGATGCATCGGACTGATTGAAATATGTGACTGAGGTGACAACCTCTAATTAATTCGAACACATATGAATCTCCTGAGATGTCTTTCGAACTCCGGAAGGATAAACTGGCGAGAGGCGAACGAGCAGGGAAAACACTTGAGCTGAGGGAAAGAATTTAATCACTACCAAAATTAGAATTGAATCCACCGGAAAAGAGATGAAGAATGTCCACCGACACGAGAATTCACCGGTTGAAATAATTGAGGAAGGACTGAAGATACTCCGCACGAATGAAATTGATGCTCGAAAGAGACTCAGGCTCCGAGAAGAATAGGGTGGGAGGGCGGGAAAACAAAATCATCTTGGAAGGGGAAATCGACGAATATCTTGAAGAGAAAACACCGGTTGAAATCATTGAGGAGAGAGAGCAAAAACTTCGCACGAGTAGGATGGATACTCGTACGGACTCCGGTTCCGAGAAGAAGAAGGGTGGGCGGGTGGGAAAGAAAACAACTAAGGATTGAACTCAAAGATGAAGAGGCTCGACTCAACTTGACGAGAAATGCACCGGATAAAAGAGTTGAGGAACAACGATCGGAAAACCAACTGCGTGATCCTAAAGAAAAATTGAAGGGGAAGAGGAGTAATTCAAAACACCTACGTCAAGATTCCTTACCAGAGCGACGAAGGGGCTGAGGAGTAAAAAGATTTCCTACTCTCCGATATAACTAGACTCTGAAAAAAGTTTTCTTCTAGACTCAACAACGGCCAAACTACACGATCAATCAAGGGGGCTCCTAGGGTCGGTTGAGGCTCTGATACCAACTTGTCACGCCCAATATGCGACCCTATCAACTCGAAGGTCCCACCAAGGATATACCCGCATATTGAAATGCTTTTGCAAGGTGGATATCATTACATCAACATTACATAATAGATGGGGATACATACAAGAGGCATACAATGCCACATGAATACAATATCACAATACAAAAGAACATCATCCGACTACGGATGAAACACAAACAGAAACTCAAACGACATCCACCCTGCTAGCCCAGGCTGCCAACCTGGAACCTATCCCCTGATCGAAGAAGCAGAAGAAGAACTCAACGCAAGCAAGCATCGCTCTCGCGTCATGATCATCGTACAACCTGTACCTGCAACTGTTGTTGTAGTAATCTGTGAGCCACGAGGACTCAGCAATCCAATTACCATGGGTATCAAGACTAGCAAAGCTTAAAGGGAAAGGAATGGGTAAAGTGGTGAGGCTGCAGCAGCGACTAAGCATATATGGTGGCTAACATATGCAAATAGGAGCAAGAAGAGAGCAAATGGAACAGTCGTGAAACTAGCAATGATCAAGAAGTGATCCTGAACTCCTACTTACGTCAAACATAACCCAAAAACCGTGTTCACTTCCCGGACTCCGCCGAAAAGAGACCATCACGGCTACACACGCGGTTGATGCGTTTTAGTTCGTATCTGGTGTCAAGTTATCTACAACTGGACATTAACAAATTCCCATCTTCCTATAATCGCATGCACGGCTTTCAAAAGATTATACCCTACAGGGGTGTCCCAACTTAACCCATGACAAGCTCTCGCGATCAACGAAGGAATAGACCTTCTCCCAGGAAGACCCGATCAGACTCGGAATCCCGGTTTACAAGACATTTCGACAATGGTAAAACAAGACCAGCAAAGCCGCCCGGATGTGCCGACAAATCCCGATAGGAGCTGCACATATCTCGTTCTCAGGGCACACCAGATTGTCCAAACTTTCGGTAGGCCAGCCCAGAGTTGCCCCTGGTGGCCACCGGCGGCTGACAGGTTGGACCAACACTCACAACGAGCACTGGCCCGGGGGGGGGGGGATAAAATAAAGATGACCCTCGAGAGCGCGAATCCCAAGGGAAAAAGGGCTAGGTGAGGCAAATGGTAAAACCAAGGTTGGGCCTTGCTGGAGGAGTTTTATTCAAAGCGAACTGTCAAGGGGGTCCCATAAATCAACCGACCACGTAAGGAACGCAAAATCCGGGAACATAACACCGGTATGAAGGAAACTAGGGCGGCAAGAGTGGAACAAAACACTAGGCAAAAGGCCGAGTCTTCCAACCTTTACCAAGTATATAGATGCATTAATAATATAAGAGATATTGTGATACCCAAACATAATCCTGTCCACCATGGAGAAATCTTCAACTTCACCTGCAACTAGCAACGCTATAAGAGGGCTGAGCAAAGCGGTAACATAGCCAAACAACGGTTTGCGTAGGAAAGGTGTCAAAGGTTAGAGGTTCATGGCAATATGGGAGGCTTGATGAGCAAAAGATAGGTAATGCAGCATAGCGATAGAACGAAACAACTAGCATAGCAATGATAGTAGTGAGATCCAGGGTAGCGGTCGTCTTGCCTAAAATCCCGCTAGGAAGAAGAACGAGTCCATGAATAAGACGAAGCCACGAAGACGAACCAAGCGTAGATGAACGAATCGTCATGTTCGCAACGAAACAGGAACTATCGAAAAGAAGCACACAACATAGGTAAACACACCACACATGAACAAGACATGATGCACAACAAGCATGATGCATGAAAAAACTACATGAAGCTACTCATGGCAAGGAATGATGCAAACAAGAGCAACATATCAAGGCAAGTTTAAATGAGGCCGGGAACAACATATAACAATTCCGGTAAGTCCTCATATGCATATTTCGAAATTGGTCCAGATCTGAATAAAACTTATGTTCAAGTTGTTAAACAGCAAGTTAAGATGCACAAAGATGATCTACACGAGATTCTAGTCAAGTTACATATAAAGTTCATTTAGTTCAGAGCTACGGCTTAGAAGATATGAGCCCAACGAGTTAAACATGTCATTGATGCAAAATGCACCCAAACATCAAGCAAACACCTCAAAACATGGATGCAACATTATAATATGAAACAACATGCAATTCTAAGCAAGTTTCATATAGAGCACACTCAAAACGGAGCAACGGTTCAACACACACACATGAAACAAGTTATAGCAACAATCTGTCCAAAACAGTAACTAGGCATATTGCAAGCATCAAAACAATATGCTACAGCACCACAACATAATAACAAAAGGCATGGGCATGATGTACAGGTAAAGCATTACAAAACATGAACGCTGATCTATCTCTAGAAATCACTAGAACATGCTCAAACACACATGGAGAGATTGCAAGTTATAACAATTCCAGACTTTGCATAAAATAACATCACGATGCAATGTTTAGAGCTATCAAACAACATGTTACAGGAACTTATCATGGCAAACAAAGGCATGGCATAAATCTACTAAATGCATAGATCAAAAGTCCCTTACTGACCATAAGCCAAAAAAGATCAGAAAATATGATGGCACTCACGTAAACATAGCAAGTTATAATACAGATTCAAACATGGCAGGAACATAATTATGAAGGCATGTAGATGAGCTTGTGCAACTCACTACAGAGCAAAAGATGGCATGGCAAGGCAACCAACAGTAAGAAGGCATGTTTGTGAAGCTAAGCATGGCAATAGCAAGGTCATAGGGTGCATGGATCACTAGGAAAACACATGGAAACAACTGAACTTAATGTTAACAGGCTGGCAGCAACATTATAAAGCAACTTTGGAGAAAGATATGAACAAGCTACAGCAACCTATAAATCCAACCAGGGGCATGGATGGATAGAGGATGACATGTAGATCAAAATATGTTTATAGAACATCTCCAGATTATTCATAGAATGATTAGTAGCAACATGTTTACATGGCATCACGAAATAACAGATTCAGCCTAGCAAAACAGCAACATTATGTACACTACTTAACAAGCTTGATTCACTCACCACAAGTCATTGCATGAAAAGATAAGCATAGCATCATCAAGAAGACATGTTTGTGAAACAAACCAAGTCAAGAACAAGTCCATAGCATGCAAGGATCAACTATAGCAACCTTGGCCAAATTGAATAACATGTAAACAATCTGCCAGGAAACATTTTGAAGCAAAGGTAGGGCACTCAAATGACATGCTAGACTACTCCATAATTGCAAACAAGGCCATGAATGGATAGACAATAACCATATGTTCAAAATATCCTTACTGAAGTATCTCAAAATATGCATGGATCTCTCTGTAGCATCATGTTTACATGGCATCAAAATAACAGCAGAACAGGAACTAAAACAGCAACATCACGATGCCTAGTTTGCATGCTTGTGCTAGTCACCACATTGATCACAAAAATACATGGTAAGCACCTCTATAAAGAAGACATGGCATATTTCAAAACACATGTAGACATCAACCTCATAGGATGCACACATCAATCATGGCAAAAATGACAAAAGAGCTCGTTCTGATAACAGCCAGCAGAAAACATCATGAAGCACTCTTACAACAATAATTCAGGCATCAAGATGACCGCAAATGAATATGATGCAATGAAATTAAATGATGTACTCGTCGAGACGAACAATTTGACATATTACACACACGAAACGGAGCTATGGATGCAGAGATACAGCATGATGAACATGGCATGAAAATGTGAAAAATCTGGGACTTAGTCGTTTCGGGGTCAACCTCCGGTCCGCACGGATTTCGATGCGGCGGCGCGAGCTCGCCGGAGAGATCGCCAGAGACGACGGGGAAGACGTCAGGGAGGCCGGAGATGGAGGATCCGGCCCTCCCGTGGCCGGATCTAGCCCGGGGAGACGGAGAGGAGGCGCGGGGAGGCGCAAGTCGGGGCGGAGGCGGGCCGGACCGGCGCCATGTCC
>NC_041385.1:559537857-559546595 GCF_002162155.2 Triticum dicoccoides
GGCAGGAGAGAGAGGAGGTGGGGAGCTGACGTGTCCGCGCCGGATTGGCCGAGGGGGCGGCGGCGGACGTGTCCGGCCCCGGGCGGACGCGTCCAGTGGCGGCGGAGGGCGATTTTAGGGTTTCGGGGGTTTGGACTGCGAAATTTTTGGGGAGGTCTAGTTTTATAGGTAGAGGGAGCTAGGAGAGTCCAAATGAGGAGCGGTTTTCGGCCATGCGATCGTGATCGAACGACCAAGAGCATGGAGGGGAGTTAGATGGGTTTTGGGCCACTTTGGAAGGGGTGTTGGGCTGCAACGAGAAGGAGGCTTCTGCGGTTACCCGGTTCACCGTTGGAGTATCAAACAACCTCCAAATGGCACGAAACTTGACAGGCGGTCTACCGGTGCTCTACCAAGGCCGCTTGGCAAGACTCGGTCCATTCCGAGAAAGTTTAACACCCGCTCACGAAGAGAGGCAAGAAGGGGACGCCGGGGAGCATAGGAGCGCCGGATCGCGAAACGGACAACGGGGAAAATGCTCGGATGCATGAGACGAACCCGTATGCAAAATGAAATGCACATGATGACATGATATGAAATGTAGATGATGACATGGCAAAATGCAACACACAAGCAAATGACATGGCAATGACGGCGAATAACTAGCAGACACCTGGCGCAACGAATCCGGGGTGTTACACCTTACTTGCTCCTACATGTGCTAAGCTTGCCACATAGGCATAAAGTCTGATGTGGCAAGTTGATCAAGAAGAGAGAGACTAGTTTGGTGACCCAAGGAAGAAATGGTGCTAAGCACGTTTACCTAGGTGAAAAGACAATTTTGAGTCTATAGCTAATTAAATGAAGCAAACTTAGCAACACCATTTCATTGGAAGAGGTCACTCCTTGGAAAATGCAATAAATACTAGTACTCCCTGTGTCCCATAATATAAGAATGTTTTTGGCACTACACTAGTGTCAAAAACATTCTTATATTATGGGACGGAGGGAGTACGAAGAAAGACGTAGAGAGAAGTAAAAAAATACACTTGTAGCCAACCTTGTAGCCAACCTTGTTGTAGTATGAGTGACTAAGTGATGACTATGTATGACATGCCAACATCAGATAGCCTAATGCACCGTGTTAAATCTCCAAGGGCACGACCGTGTGAGTGACGCGACAGTCGTGGTAGGCACAACCATGATATGGGCTGCTGGTAGCCCTTGGATCTGAGATCAAACGGTCGCATGCTAAGTTGCTGAAAATTTGCAGAGTAACCCTCCAGGATAGGATATTCACCCATAGGTCTAGAATCACGCCATGTAACCATTCGATCTCAGATCCAAGGGCTCTCGAAGCCCGTATCATGGGAGAATGGAAAGCCACTACCCTACCGTTCGCACGCTGGCAGTTCGCTCCTACTCATCCCCGCACGTCCTTTAATACTACGGCGGTTTGCTCCAAGTCATCCCGTCCATTCACATTACGGCAGTTCCACTAATCCTAACCCTCCTCCCAAATCCATGGTGTCCCAAATCTCCACGATCGGCGGTGAGTACAAGGTTAGAACCATAACCGGCGATGAGTTCGACGTCATGTACACCCGTTCTTCCGCGATGGTGAAAGGATGCCTTTCTCGCTTCAGACACATGTTCGAAGACTCAGATGATGAGTGGGTCATTGGGCTAGATGTTGAGTACACCACAGTCCTGGGACAAGAGAAGGATCTAAAGGACGAAGAGAGGAAGAAGCCCGTCGTGATCCAGGTTTGCGTGCATGACTTATGCTTGGTCTACCATAGATGCCATGCCGATGTTGAGTGCCTGGATTTTAAGGACTTCCTTGAGAGCAACCTAGTCAAATTCGTTACTGTAGACTTTGGTAACGACAAAGAAGTCCTGGGTCGGATAGGCCTCGTTACAGGCAACACCTTCGACCTCCAGAAGAATCAGCTGGTGTCCTCTCGTCAGCCTTCAATGCTGACCCCGGCAGGAGCCATGGTTCATCCTTCATACGGTAAACTGGAGAAACCTCCATACACGTTTCATCGTTATGCATGGTAGCGGAATGTACTAGATATAGACCACATCCACTATGTTGCAATGGATGGCTACCTTTGTTTCAATATCTACAAGGGTTGGATGAAGAGGAACAGCCAAGTGTGCGGTTCAAGCATAGAAGTATCAGTCAAGAGGAAGAGGGACAAGGACGAAGTCGAGGACGTGGACGAGGACTCCGAATAAGGTGGCAGTGTTGCAGCTCATGGTGGTTCTAATGCAGTGTCTACCAGAATAGTTGCAAAGATTAATTTCAGGTGTGCTTAATTTAATTTGAGGGGTGTGTTGTGCTGAGCCCCCAGCAGAACTATGTTATGTTTCTTCTCGTTACTTTAACTCTTCAGTACGTACATACTAGTATTTCTTACATTCCATCTTTTACTTGGTATAGTACTACCACTCGTTTCTTCACATTATATACGTACAATATATATGGCCAACATCATATAGCCAGCAGTTTAGTTGTCAAAGAGTTTCAGGGTGCTTAGTTTTGTCAAAGAATTCCAGGGTGCTTAGTTTTATTTGAGGGGTGGGTTGTGCACTTATACTGGACACCATTATTTTGACAAGCCTTTTTAATAGTACTATATGCATAATTTGGCGACAAGCACTCTCTATATGTACCACCTTTTTTAATTTCAGGTTTTGCTCCATGGCGCAATCCATCGATACTACTACTGTACAAAAGTGGAGTATACACATTTTTTAAAAGGCTAGAGGGCAGGGCAGTCTAGCTCGGTTGGTTTCCCGAGAGGCGAGGGCCTTTGTGATTTGACGGCTCATTACTGCTGTCAAATCGAATAGTACTGTGCTGCCTGCTGCACGCCCGGTGCCTCCATTAAACCCCTCGATTAAACCCGCATGCAAACCGAGAATCCTACTCCGGCCACACGTCCGTTCATGAGTGGGCCAGAATTAAACGCAACACCGGCCGAGCTCCTCCCGTCCGCCCTCAGTTTAAACGAGGCCAGACGCCGGCCAAGCTCCTACCGTCCGCCCTCTATTTACACGAGGCCAGACAGACATCGGGAAGAATCACACCCCTCCGCCACTCCCCCATCTCCTCCTTCACCATTTTCTCCACTCTTCTGATGAGCCGTTCTCCGGCATATTACCCGGCTGGGTGGCCCGCTGAGCCCTCTGGATACGAGCAAGGCCACTCGATGCTTCACCAACCTCACTTGGCCCGACGGAGCCAGTTGCCTCCCCAAGCAGGCGCGTTGTTCAGCAACTCGCCGCTCTAGTTCAGCTCGATGAGGAGTGGCGAGTTGCTCCACGCCGGCACTTTATTTGAGGGGTGGGTTGTGCAGGACACCATTATTGTGACTAGCCTTTTTAATAGTACTATATGCATAATTTGGCGACGAGCGCTCTCTATATGTACCACCTTTTTTTTAATTTCAAGTTTTGCTCCATGGCTATCCATCGATACTACTGATGTACAAAAGTATACATTTTTTAAAAGGTAGAGGGCGGGGCAGTCTAGCTTGGTCGGTTTCACGAGAGGCGAGGGCCTTTGTGATTTGACGGCTCATTACTGCTGGAAGGCGGGGCCTTGTGATTTGACTGCTCGTATAAATGCGTCGATGACCCGATCGAGGAGGAGCAAAGAACCGTGCGGTATACTCAAGTTTTCCACTGGAGTAGTACTGCGATGGAGGAGCACGAAACACGGCAGCCCAGTGCCATATGGCGATAAAAAATGATCTAATTTTCTAGTCATCTCATTGTTAGCATTGTTCTATTCATTCCCTAAAAAAAGCATTGTTCTATTCATGCCTCGCAGAGAACGTGACACGTGCGGCGAAACACCCGAAGCAAAAGATGAAACACAGGAGCAAAAGAAGAAGTAAGATTATCACCCCAAATGATCTAATTCGCCGCGGAGTTGTAACTACTTCTTCATCGCCTCCACGACCTCCATCTCCTTGCGTGTCTCCTCCGCCATCTTCTTCATTCTGTCCATGACGCGGGATTTCTCGATGCGAGCCTTCATCATCTGTTCCACGACCGCATTATGTACCTTGACAGCAGCCGGGTGCTCGATGCGGAGCTTCGCCAACTCCTCCTTCTGTTCCATGACGAGGGCCTGCAACATCTTCATCGAGGAACTACTATTCTCATGCAGCTTCTTCCTGCCGGCGTTCTTCTCCTTCAACAGGTCGATCTCGTGGTAGAGCTTCGCCTTGTCCTCCTGAAGTCGTAGGATTTCGCCGGCAATGCTCTTCTTCAGCAATATCACCAAGCCAGCGGTCAACTCCCCCTGCTTATTGAGCTCAGCGGGCATGTCGTTGAGGCTCTCCTTCAGCAACTCCATCAAGCCTTGGATGAACTCCTTCTGCTTATTGAGGTGCTTATTGAGCTGATCGGGCATGCCGTTGAGGGATAACGACTCCAGCTCCGCAGGCTCGGCATGTTCGCCTCCGCGGCTAGGGCGCTCCTGGGAGCCATCGCCTGCCCATGAGAGATCTTTCGAGGTCTCTGCGTGGCGGCAAGCCCTCTTTTTTTCCACAGCCTTGGTTGCCGCTCCCTTGTTACGAGTAGTTCTCGACCTAGAGCTCTGCTCACCGGCCATGGCAACGACGGACGAAGAAGAATCACTTATGAGGAGGAAAGGTAGAGTAATTTTCGGTTAGGTAGTTCCCCTTTTTATAACCTAAGTACTAGCACTAGTACTAATACCCGCATAGTGGGAACACGTTCAGGTTTGGTACGTACTAGTAGGTGTGAGCAGGCTTTCGAATGTGATGGGAACAAGGTAAAGATTAATTGATGGTTTTGGTTTCGAGGCCCGAAACGGCTCCCGATGAGTTTAGCAGAACATAAATTTCAAGTACTACACTGCTCAAATGCATAAATATTATGTTACTATCAAAAATTGGCACAAAATACGAAGGAGACCAATGGAAGTACTACTAGCAACCCACGATTTAACTACTCGCATGCGCGTAGTGGAGTAATAATGTCTTTCTTTTGCCCTCACATCCACTCAATTTGCGTGCGCTGTATTAATTGACCATCAATGAAGTGAACGACTTTACACGTGTCAAATTAACCTCCCGTGTACCCTCGTGTGCGTGCGAGGGAATGAGTGCATGTGTGGCATGCGTGCACATCTTCGCTTCGTGCATGTACCACCAGTATGGCTCAGGGAGGACGAGTACATTCTTCTGGAACCAGCAACACGTCACTATTATCAATCCACACAAGGAGGTCGCGACAACGCCTCCACATGTGCCATGTGGCTTCATGAACTATAAAAGAGACACTGTGTAGCGTGCCATTGGTATTCTAATTTACGTGTTTTGCACATACTCGAAGTACTAGTAACGTACACGTGCATTGCACGCATCAGATTTTGCAACCAAATTATGAATAAATGCCACACTATAGCATGTAAGCTCTGAGTCATATATGCCTGATGTAGCCCTTTGTTTAATTCTTATAGTTCATCTCATTCAAAATCAATTACTTTTTATAAAAAAGCTAAGAACGCGGGAAAAGGAAAAACATGGGATTATAGTGGAATGTCATCTTGAAACCTACATGATTGTACGAGTGTTTGATTGTGCATAGAAAAAATGCAGAATTCTTTAAAAGAGGTTTGAGTGGATGGGATGTTTCCTATGAAATCTAGTGCAAATGAATCATAGGGAAAATTTCCTATGGTTTACAATCCTACGAATCAAACAACCAAGATAGGAAAAATTTCTAATGATTAGAATCCTCCAAAATTCCTTTGAGAATCCTTTGAATCAAAGAAGCCCTTAATCTATTTTATGATTCATGGAATTGTGCGTTGTAAAGCATAAAGTAAAAACAAATAATTGCAATTCAACTAGAAAAAAAGTTTGGGCAGTTATGATACGGAAGATTCTAGAACAAAAGAGAACCACTGTTGCTCTAAGGATTGCGCATTATGCTTAAGCTCAACCATGGAGTCTGCTAGATTGTACATGTGGCAAAATCCGGTGGGGGGCTAGAAGATGGTGCGACAGGCCGAGTGGAGGGAGACTATGAAGGAATGCACAAGTGCGAGATTGATATTTAGAGAGAGGGGGCGAGAACGTGCGTTGTTTCATGCAGTGGCGGAGCCATGAAAAATAAATGAGCTAGGGGGCCAAGCATTTTTAATCCTTTACGAGGAGGGTCAATTCATGAACTTAAACCATTTTTAGCAGCAATTGTCTAATGATCACATTCATATTAGCCTCGATATATAGTGATGTTAGGGGGGGCAGGGCCCTTACTGCCCCCTGTCTTCGCCATCGTGCACGCGTCTGAGATGAAGCCGAAGGCATGGATGATTAGAGGGGGATGTTGGATATATAATTAACGTGAGTGTATTAGCTATATATGTTAATCCTATATAGAGAGGTATAGATTGATCGATGTGGACGTGGGAAAGAGGGTGAGACCTCACTGGATATATCGATTGACCGGTTTGTGTGGAAAACTATGAAAGACCTAGCTATATACACACATACATAGAGGAACATCAATCATTGCGCATGCACGCGTGATAGGTAAAGAATGCCCGATATGATGGACAGGGGGATGTGTGTGGGTGTGTGCCTTCATGGGAGACCGACCTAAAGAAAAAGATTGCATGTGTGCGATGGATAATGCCGACTGGTAGTGTGTGTGCATGCATGCAGAGAGAAAGTTAGTGGTACAATTATAAACAGAAGACGACTATGTGGGTGTAAAAGACTAGGTGAGGTCATAATCAATGTAAAGTTGAATTCAAATATTTGAATAAGAGATCCTGATGTTTGAAACCCATGCATGCATGAATATAACGAAGATCTGCATGGTGTGGTTTGGAAACGAGCATGTTGTAATGTATACACATTGAACAAGGTACTGATTTGAATTTGAGATACGATGGCAGACATCATTTGGCCATGTCGCATCTGTGCATGGACACACTATTCTAATTGGAGATGATGGGTGGCTTTCGCATCACATATCTATATCTATACCCCTATATATATTATATTATATTTTTTATATTGTGTGCGGGTAACTTTAACTTTGTAAGATGGTCGTTGGATGAGGTGAATCCGATGGACCAAAGATGGCAAATTTGAGTACTACTGGCCGTTGGATATCATCTAGATTCCACCAGATTTCGCCACATGTATAATCTAGAAGCCTCCATGGTTGAACTTAAGCATAATGCACAAACATCAAAACACAAGCACTTCTTATTTGTTCTAGAATCTTCCGTATCAGAATTGCCCAAATGTTTTTCTACATGATTTGCCATTATTTGCTTTTACTTTATGTCTTACAACGCACAATTCCATGAATCTTAAAATAGATTAGCTTTCTTATAAAAACTAGATGATTTTGAATGAAATGAACTATAAGAATTAAACGAACATCTACATCATGCATATATGACTCAAATCTTACATGCTATAATGTGTTATTTATTCATAATTTGGTTGCCAAATCTCATGCATGCAATGCACATGTACCTTACTCTAGTCTAAATGGTGTTTGTGTGTGTTGTGCATGTTGAGGTGCAAATTGTCTTTTTCTTGGGTACACGTTAAGCTTGTTCTTTCAAAATTTCAAGCCGCGCCTTGTTATGCCGAAAATTCAAGCTAGCGTCTCTGTCTATCATGCTACGAAACTCCCGCCTCTTCAACCCGCACCTTGTTAGCCCGAAATATTTAAGATATATCTTTGTCTCGTTGTGCTCCGACAACTCCCTCCATCTCAACCCGCGCCTTGCTATTCTGAAATTACAACGCGCGCGAAAACTCCCACCTCCTGTGAAATGCCCGTGGTACCCCTGAACCGAAAGAAGAGCCTCAAATCGGTGGAGGTACTTTCGTAACATACCCCACATTTCGGACAAGCGCGACCCTAAGCCATGGTTCCCCACTGCCATCGCATCCGCCCACCCATTCATACACCGAGGCCGCGAAAACCCGCGACGAAATACCACACCCTGCTCCGTCCACCACCCAGCCGGAGCCTGTTCCCCAATGACATCGTCCACAGCAACACCTCAACGTCCCTCATCCACCATACCAGATGAGGATCCGTCGTCGATCTCATCGTCCCGCCGGTTCAACCACCCCGTCCTCCACCTCCAAGGAGCTGCCCCGAAGTTCCCCTCGTCTTTTGCGCCACCTCCATTCCCACACCGCCGTCTTCACCTGCACCACCCGAAGAGCATCATCATCACCGTTTCCTCGAATGAAGTTGCGGCCTAATCGGCGCCACCAAAGAGGTTGTACACTAATCGCCGCATTTTCTTCTTGATTCGATCTCATGGTGCTGCCGGTGCTCGGTCCCGAGCCGACACGGCGCGGCTCCATCCACGGCGGCATCGCCGGACACTTCCTCCACGGCGTCGCTCCCTCGGCGGTGACGTCCACATCAGTAGGAGCTGCTGCTGCTTTAGCTCTTGCTTACGCTGCCGCTCTGCTCTTGCTCTCGGTCCCCTGCCGGGTCTGCTCTTGCTATTGCTCTTGCTTGCGATTCTGCTCCGATTTAGCTACACTTCAGTCGACTGAATCGACTTTTGGGTCAGTCGATTTTCAGGGGGGGCTCGCCGGGGTGAAGGAAGAACCAGCCGCAGCGGGGAGAGGGGCTCGCCGGAGAGGTACCCCACTATCTATCTTAGGGTTCAGGGTGGGGGCGCTGGTTGCCGGCGGTGGCGGGGCGTTGGCGGGGCGGTG
>NC_041385.1:559546986-559682303 GCF_002162155.2 Triticum dicoccoides
CTCAGAGGGGTGGAGGTTGAAGATGAACCGCATGCCCTTGATTTTGTATACAACGGCTACAAAATCGACTGACCAGAGATGAAAAAGTCAGTCGACCGACGTGTAGCCTCACCTTGCTAGTGCGTTCAGTTTCCACAGCAAAATTTAGTTTCAACAGCAAAATTCAGTTTCAACAGTTAAGTTCAGTTTCGACATTTAAGTTCAGTTTCGGTAGTTAAATCCAGTTTCGACAGTGAAGTTTAGAGATGAGCGGCTGACGTATTTTACATCTAGCACTTTGTGGTTATGTATTTTACGTCATGTATTGGAGATGCTATTAGAATTCCACTCAGGTTAACGTTGTTCATTGTCTCTCTTGTCCTGCTTCAGCCTCGGCGTCGTACAACTCACTGGAGCTGCTCCAAGGATGAAACCCTCCATCATAGCGGAGCAGTACCCCGGGCTCCATCTCTAGACGCCTAAGATCTTATTCCCCTCCTTCGATAGCCAAGTCAGCCGGAGCATCCTCACCCGCCAACCCAATCATGCTGAGATCGACATGGCTTCACCAAAGAGGTTGTACACTTGTTGCATCTCTTTTTTACTCTACATGTTATATATATTGTCCACTGAGCACTCGTAGTAATGGGAAATACGATTATTTTATCCTACTATATGACAAGTAGTGAGGTACCAGGCAACTTAGCTATCCATGATGGACTCTCTTGAACGCCATCATTATTTGTCTCTGCGCGTTTGAGCTGTGCATTTGTCGATGGGCCTGGGAGTTGAGCTAGTATGGCAGTGGCCTGGGTCCAAAGTAATAGAAGTAGCACAAAAACATTTTTTTAGTGTAGGATTTTCCTTGCTCAAGCCTGCCTACTAGAATCGCCAGTGCTTGAAAGGAAAAGTGAATGAAAAACATAGGAATTGGAAAGTTTCCTATGGTACTACTTTTCATGAATTTGGTGCAAAGGAATGGAGCAAAGTAAAACTGTAGTATTTGTTCCTTTAGTGTCTCCTTGAAATAAAAACCATAGGAATTCTAATTTCCACTTCTCCTCCTTTTCATATTCCTATTCATCAAGCACAAGACTAAGAGATAGTAGCATAATAGCATTATTGATGTGTACCTTACCAGAGCTCACACTAAAGTGCAAAGGTATATGTGATATACATGTTATTGATGTGTACCTTACCAGAGCTCACACTAGCACCTGGGTATTTGATACTGGTTCTGTTGCTAATATTTTCAACTCGAAACAGGGACTACAGATTAAGCGAACACTGGCTAAGGACGAGGTGACGATGCGTGTGGGAAATGGTTCCAAAGTCGATGTGATCGCCGTCAGTACGCTACCTTTACATCTACCTTCGGGATTAGTTTTAGACCTAAATAATTGTTATTTGGTGCCAGCGTTGAGAATGAACATTATATCTGGATCTTGTTTGATGCGAGACGGTTATTCATTTAAATCTGAGAATAATGGTTGTTCTATTTATGTGAGTAATATCTTTTATGGTCATGCACCCTTAAAGAGTGGTCTATTTTTTATGAATCTCGATAGTAGTGATACACATATTCATAATGTTGAAGCCAAAAGATGTAGAGTTGATAATGATAGTGCAACTTATTTGTGGCACTGCCGTTTGGGTCATATTGGTGTAAAGCGCATGAAGAAACACCATACTGGTGGACTTTTGGAATCACTTGATTATGAATCACTAGGTACTTGCGAACCATGCCTCATGGGCAAGATGACAAAAAACGCCGTTCTCTGGAACTATGGAGCGAGCAACTGATTTTTTGGAGATCATACATACTGATGTATGTGGTCCCATGAATGTTGAGGCTCGCGGTAGGTATCATTATTTTCTCACCTTCACAGATGATTTGCGCAGATATGGGTATATCTACTTAATGAAACATAAGTCTGAAACATTTGAAAAGTTCAAAGAATTTCAGAGTGAAGTTGAAAATCATTGTAACAAGAAAAGAAAGTTTTTGTGATCTGATCATGGAGGAGAATATTTGAGTTACGAGTTTGGTCTACATTTGAAACAATGCGGAATAGTTTCACAACTCACGCCACCCGGAACACCACAGCGTAATGGTGTGTTCGAATGTCGTAATCGTACTTTACTAGATATGGTGCGATCTATGATGTCTCTTACTGATTTACCACTATCATTTTGGGGTTATGCTTTAGAGACAGCTGCATTCACGTTAAATAGGGCACCATCAAAATCCATGGAGACAACACCTTATGAACTGTGGTTTGGCAAGAAACCAAAGTTGTCGTTTCTTAAAGTTTGGGGTTGCGATGCTTACGTGAAAAAGCTTCAACTTAATAAGCTCGAACCCAAATGGGAGAAATGTGTCTTCATAGGATACCCAAAGGAAACTATTGGGTACACCTTCTATTACAGATCCAAAGGCAAGACATTCGTTGCCAAGAATGGATCCTTTTTAGAGAAGGAGTTTCTCTCGAAAGAAGTGAGTGGGAGGAAAGTAGAACTTGATGAGGTAACTATACCTGCTCCTTTATTGGAAAATAGTTCATCACAGAAACCGGTTCCTGTGACGACTACACCAATTAGTGAGGAGGCTAATGATGTTGATCATGAAACTTTAGATCAAGTTACTACCGAACCTCATAGGTCAACCAGAGTAAGATCCGCACCAGAGTGGTACGGTAATCCTATTCCGGAGGTCATGTTACTTGACTATGGCGAACCTACGAACTATGAGGAAGCGATGATGAGCCCAGATTCCGCAAAATGGCTTGAGGCCATGAAATCTGAGACGGGAT
Source organism: Triticum dicoccoides (assembly GCF_002162155.2). Lineage (NCBI taxonomy): Eukaryota > Viridiplantae > Streptophyta > Magnoliopsida > Poales > Poaceae > Triticum > Triticum dicoccoides. The sequence continues at coordinate 559,549,779 of NC_041385.1, forward strand.
CCATGTATGAGAACAGAGTGTGGACTTTGGTTGACTTGCCTGATGATTGTCAAGCCATCGAGAATAAATGGATCTTCAAGAAGAAGACTGACGCTGATGGTAATGTTACTGTCTACAAAGCTTGACTTGTTGCGAAAGGTTTTCGACAAGTTCAAGGGGTTGACTATGATGAGACTTTCTCACCCGTAGCGATGCTTAAGTCCGCCCGAATCATGTTAGCAATTGCCGCATTTTATGATTATGAAATTTGGAAAATGGATGTCAAAACTGCATTCATGAATGGATTTCTGGAAGAAGAGTTGTATATGATGCAACCAGAAGGTTTTGTCGATCCAAAGGGTGCTAACAAAGTGTGCAAGCTCCAGCGATCCATTTATGGACTGGTGCAAGCCTCTTGGGGTTGGAATAAACACTTTGACAGTGTGATCAAAGCATATGGTTTTATACAGACTTTTGGAGAAGCCTGTATTTACAAGAAAGTGAGTGGGAGCTTTTTAGCATTTCTAATATTATATGTGGATGACATATTATTGATTGGAAATGATATAGAATTTTTGGAGAGCATAAAAGGATACTTGAATAAAAGTTTTTCAATGAAAGACCTCAGTGAAGCTGCTTATATATTGGGCATCAAGATCTATAGAGATATATCAAGACACTTAATTGGACTTTCACAAAGTACATACCTTGATAAAGTTTTGAAAAAGTTCAAAATGGATCAAGCAAAGAAAGGGTTCTTGCCTGTAATACAAGGTGTGAAATTGAGTCAGACTCAATGCCCAACCACTGCAGAAGATAGAGAGAAAATGAAAGAAGTTCCCTATGCTTCAGCCATAGGCTCTGTCATGTATGCAATGCTGTGTACCAGATCTGATGTGTGCCTTGCTATTAGTTTAGCAGGGAGGTACCAAAGTAATCCAGGAGTGGATCACTGGACAATGGTTAGGAACATCTTGAAATACCTGAAAAAGGACTAAGGATATGTTTCTCGTTTATGGAGGTGACAAAGAGCTAGTCGTAAATGGTTACGTCAATGCAAGCTTTGACACTGATCCAGACGATTCTAAATTGCAAACCGGATACGTGTTTATATTGAACGGTGGAGCTGTCAGTTGGTGCAGTTCTAAACAAAGCGTCATGGTGGGATCTACATGTGAAGCGGAGTACATAGCTGCTTCGGAAGCAGCAAATGAAGGAGTCTGGATGAAGGAGTTCATATCCGATCTAGGTGTCATACCTAATGCATCGGGTCCAATGAAAATCTTTTGTGACAATACTGGTGCAATTGCCTTGGCAAAGGAATCCAGATTTCACAAGAGAACCAAGCACATCAAGAGACGCTTCAATTCCATCCGGGACCAAGTCCAGGTGGGAGACATAGAGATTTGCAAGATACATACGGATCTGAATGTTGCAGACCCGTTGACTAAGCCTCTTCCACGAGCAAAACATGATCAGCACCAAGGCTCCATGGGTGTTAGAATCATTACTATGTAATCTAGATTATTGACTCTAGTGCAAGTGGGAGACTTAAGGAAATATGCCCTAGAGGCAATAATAAAGTTATTATTTATTTCCTCATATCATGATAGATGTTTATTATTCATGCTAGAATTGTATTACCCGGAAACATAATACACGTGTGAATACATAGACAAACAGAGTGTCACTAGTATGCCTCTACTTGACTAGCTCGTGAATCAAAGATGGTTAAGTTTCCTAACCATAGACATGAGTTGTCATTTGATTAACGGGATCACATCATTAGGAGAATGATGTGATTGACTTGACCCATTCTATTAGCTTAGCACTTGATCGTTTAGTATGTTTCTATTGCTTTCTTCATGACTTATACATGTTCCAATGACTATGAGATTATGTAACTCCCGTTTACCGGAGGAACACTTTGTGTGCTACCAAACGTCACAACGTAACTAGGTGATTATAAAGGTTCTCTATAGGTGTCTCCAAAGGTACTTGTTGAGTTGACGTATTTCGAGATTAGGATTTGTCACTCCGATTGTCGGAGAGGTATCTCTGGGCCCTCTCAGTAATGCACATCACTATAAGCCTTGCAAGCAATGTAGCTAATGAGTTAGTTACGGGATGATGCATTACGTAACGAGTAAAGAGACTTGCCGGTAACGAGATTGAACTAGGTATTGAGATACCGACGATCGAGTCTCGGGCAAGTAACATACCGATGACAAAGGGAACAACATATATTGTTATGCGGTTTGACCGATAAATATCTTCGCCGAATATGTAGGAGCCAATATGAGCATCCAGGTTCCGCTATTGGTTATTGACCGGAGACGTGTCTCGGTCATGTCTACATAGTTCTCGAACCCGTAGGGTCCGCACGCTTAAAGTTAGATGACGGTTATATTATGAGTTTATGTGTTTTGGTGTACCGAAGGTAGTTCGGAGTCCCGGATGTGATCAAAGACATGACGAGGAGTCTCGAAATAGTAGAGACATGAAGATTGATATATTGGACGACTATATTCAGACACCAGAATGGTTCCGGGGGTTATCAGATATATACCGGAGTACCGGGGGGTTACCGGAACCCCCCGGAGGTTAATGGGCCTCATGGGCCCAAGTGGTGGAAGAGGAGAGGCGGCCAAGGGGCAGCCGCGCGCCCCTCCCCCCAAGTCCGAATTGGACAAGGGGGGGGGGGCGCCCCCCCTCTCCTTTCCCCCTCTCTCTCCTTCCCTCTCCTCTCCTACTCCAACAAGGAAGGGGGGAGTCCAACTCCCCATGGGAGTAGGACTCCTCATGGGGCACGCCAAGGGTGTCCGGCCCCTCCCCCTCCTCCACTCCTTTATATGCAGGGAGGGAGGCACCCCCTAGAGACACAACAACTAATCCTTGAGATCTCTTAGCCGTGTGCGGTGCCCCTCTCCACCATAATCCACCTCAATAATATTGTAGCGATGCTTAGGCGAAGCCCTGCGTCGGTGGAACATCATCATCGTCACCACGCCGTCGTGCTGACGGAACTCTCCCTCAAAGCTCGGCTAGATCGGAGATCAAGGGACGTCATCGAGCTGAACGTGTGCTGAACTCGGAGGTGACGTGCGTTCGGTACTTGATCGGTCGGATTGTGAAGACATACGACTACATCAACCGCGTTGTGCTAATGCTTCCGCTTTCGGTCTACGAGGGTAGGCGGACACACTCTCCCCTCTCGTTGCTATGCATCACCATGATCTTGCATGTGCGTAGGATTTTTTTTGAAATTACTACGTTACCCAACAGAATAGAGCTTGGCGAGTTAAGGTTGTCCATCGGGTTAGCTTTTGTATCCATAGCATCAGAGGTCTTGGCTTCAGTCTGTGGGGGCGGGTCATCCTGTACATCATGATGACCTTCAGAATTTCCAGTATTGGCATCAGGGTTCACCAATGTTTGGTCTTCTGGCTCAAGAATTTGGGGCGTCTTTGAAGAGTCGCCCACTTTCCTTTTCTTGCTTTTTCTTTGGGCCCTGTGGTCAGAGCAGAAGATTTAAAAACACATAAACAACAAAGGTAAAGATGCCAGCTATCAAGAATAGTGCTCACCCCGGGTCAATAACAAAAGGTGGTACTTGAGTTGCAGATGAGGCCCCCGAAGATGGGGGTGACTCCTGATAATTCGAACCAGACAGGTTAAGAGGTTGTCTAATAAGGCCTGCTTTAGGTAAGGACAAAGTTGGGATATTGGCACTTTGTTATGTTGCTTGCGAGAAGAGTTGTGAGTTAACCCAGCCACCAAGTCCTCAGCACTGCCACTCCGAGTCTGGCGCCTCACATTGTACTGAGCCTTTTTGAAAACAAAGTTTGGGTCTAAATGAGCATCTAGATGAGAAAAGGGTACTTTCTGGATGACCTGCCTGATTTTCTTTGGAGACAATGAGCCTGAGCCGGAAGAGATAGAGATTACCTCAGGGTCGTCAGCCCGGCTTGTTGCAACCTCAACCTAAGAGTAAGAAGGGTCAGATAGTTGGATGAAAATACGACCAAGAGAATCAAGTTCTACCACTAAGATATTATCAGTTCCGACTGACCCGCCAATGGTGGCCGGGTCAGCTACAACAGCTGGCTTGCTCTTCTTCTGCCTTTGGCCAGTCCTGCCTTTGGCCACAACACTTTTCTTCTTTCTGTTCCAAAAGGAAGAGTCGGACTATGTAATAAAGAGGGATTGGCCAACGAGACATAGAATAAGCCAAAAGATATTTAAACCGAATATAAAATGAATACTTACAGCTCGGGCCGGGTTGAGCTTGAAGAACGGCTCAAGTACTATCTTATTGCAACTTGAGATTCCTCGAGCAAGGACTTCAAAGTTTTAAAAATATCCTCGGCGGTAAAATTATCAGAGATATACCACTGAGGGTCACATGACTCGCCTGAATATTCGCACATTAAGCTAGGCCGGTGACTTAAGGGGAGAATTCTCCATGAGACCCAACACTATAACCCAGAAGAGAGTTCTCATCAGTTGTGGCAGTGTTCTTGCAGTAAAACCATGTCTTAACCCATCCTTTGGGGTGACTAGGTAGGGTAGCTGCAGGAAACACGCTGTCCCTGCGTCTCTGGATTGAGATTCCGCCCAGTTCTTGACTCGGACCATCTGCACACTCAGTTTGGTGGTTCATATAGAAGAATTCTTTAAAGAGCGCAATAGTTGGCTATATCTGCAGATATACTTCACAGAAGATTTGGAAGCGACAAAGATTTGACATTGAATTTGGGCCTATATCTTGGGGATGAAGGTTGAAATAATGCAAGACATCTAGAAAGAACTTTGACACAGGCAGTGTGAAGCCTATGAGGATATGATCAGTATCAACAATCCCTTCCCCTTCACCGGGTCTAGGGACATCTTCAGCTCGACTGACCTACCAGCCAATTTTCTCCTAAGTCACCAAAAGAACCTGGTCTTGAAAATCTTTAAGTATAGTTTCGGTGACTAGGGCAGACCCCCAGTTGGAGAACCTTGCTTTTGACATATTGGGCCGCCTAAATATGATGTTAGACAGCAACAAGATAGTGGTGAGTTACTTAAAAGGCGACGACTCATCGATAACAGTCATATGAATAAAGCAGTATAAAGATAAGTCGTCCTAGCTATGGCGAGTTATTTAAAATATGCAGTTCCTGTATATTGGCAAGTTATAAATACATCGGTAAGTCGCCCAAGATACAATGGGCGAGTTATCTGAAGTTCAAGATTGCGGGATTCTGCTAAGTATGGGCCAAACAAGTTTCGATATGGAATAACTATATTTATGGATCTGTGGTTAGTTCAAAAAAGAAAAATAATTGCTAAACCTAAAGGGTGGTGACGGAATTACTAGTGGGCTACCAATTGATTTTGGAGAGAATACGACTTGTTCAAAGTACCAGATGGGTGTCAAACCTACAACCGCGGTATTTCTATGGCAGTTTCGAATCAAAAATAAGTTCTACTCAAGATATGAGGAACAAAGAAGTGGTTAAACTCCAACGAACGCCATGAACTCAGGTGACCTAATGTGGATCTAACAAGGAAGGAGGGGGGGGGTACTTGGATGCGGCAGAAGATAGCGGAGGAACACCATTGACCTCTGGTGAAGATGGGGCGGCGTTGTGGTCTCGAGTGAGATGGCTAGAGCAGGTCGACAGGCGCGGCGGAGCTCCAGATGCGAAGGGTCTCGCGATGAAGAATAAGAAGTGGAGGAGACGAGGTAAAAAATAAAAGAATGGTCCTGATACGCACTACAAAAAAAAAGACACGTCTGTGACATTTTGGGCCGAACAGAGTTTTTTCGGTCATACTTATGACACTTCTATGACGATAATTGTGAATAAACCCGGTATCATCCTAGATGTGGTGGGCTCCTACTTCTATGACAAAAAATCATGACAGAAAATGGGCTTTTCATCCTGGGCGGGCCGGAGACGCGGCTGCATGACATTCTTTGGGCCGTTCATGACGAAAAAAACCGTGATAGAAGCGAGGGCAAGGAAAATATCGGGGTGTTCCCGGTTACGGTGGGTGGTCAGGGCCAAGCGATGCATGGAGTTTTGCGCGTTTCTCTCATACACGCACGCGCGTGGGTGCGACGCGTTGGGCTCTAACTAAACCCGAGCGAGGCGTTCGCCTACTGAACCTGAGCGATTGCACTGCAGGCTACGTGTTACTGGACCCGAGCGATCGATCGATGGCCGTTAAATGAACCCAATCGAGCGATTCCTTCGCTACTACTGCTAACTGAAGGCGATCGATGCTGCCTTTGGATGAACAGTGAGTGTTGCAGGGGGGTTTGGATGAAAATTTCCCGGTGGGGGTGGATGAACAGGACCCCATGATGTTGCCTCTGGATGAACATGACCCCGATCGATCGAGCCGGTTGGGGCTGGATGAACAGGACCCCATGGAGGGATGGATGAATAGGACGACCCCGTGGAGGGCTGGATGAACAGTAGCTCGTTTAGGGGTGGATGAACAGTAGCCCATGGAGGGGTGGTTGAACAAGAGCCCGTGGAGAGGGCTGGTTGAAAAGTAGCCGGTGGAGTAGCGTGCGGTGGAGGCTGGATGAACCATGGCAGGTGGAGGCTGAGGTCGACAGTGGATGAACAGTAGCCCGTGGAGGCTGGAGGAGGTCAACGGTGGAGATGAACAATATCCCATGGAGTCCCGTTTTGCGGTACGCCACACCCTCCCGATGAACAGGACCCCCATTTCGACCGTAGCGCTCCAACACAAGTCCGTTTCCTTTCTTTTGCGGTACGCCACACCCCTCCCAATCAATAGGACCCCGTTTCGATCGTAGGAGGTCCAACACAAGTCCGTTTCCTCCGTTTTGCGGTACGCCAGACCCCTCCTGATGAACAAGATCCCGATCCAACCGTGGCTGGTCGAACACAAGGCCGTTTCCTCCGTTCTGCGGTACGCCAGGCCTCGTTTCCATCGGCTGTTCCATCCAAGCCCTCCCAATGAACATGATGACGCATTCCGTTCCGACCCAGCCGGTTGGCTCCCCATGAACACGACGATGATGCTATTTCTCCGTTCCGACCCAGCCATGTACACGAGCCCTGGCCGTACGTATGCGCGAGTAGGCGTTCGAAACCCCGCCCGTATGTACGTACGTGTCCGTATTTTCTTTCTTGCACACTGGCTGCTGTACATATCTGTACATGCTACCTGCGCGTCTCTACTACAACACGTGCGTGATTCTACATCGACCAGTATGTATGTACACGTTCACGACCAGAATGACAATGCTACTCACGCTTCGACCAGGTGGGTGCCGACTGTCAGGCACTTCCTTGCGTGCGAAGATGTAGATGGTGGGTCCCAACAGTCAGGGGGGAAATCGTTTTTTTTGCCTGAACGCACTTCCTTGCATGCGAAGATGTAGCTGGTGGGTCCCAGCAGTCAAGGGGAAATGTTTTTTTCACGAAATATGGTGGCCCGTCCCTGGGTCCCTACTGTCAGGTGGAGGAATCATTATTTTGCACGTAATATGGAGGCACTTCCATGCTGTGGCCGTGGACCCAGCTGTCAGCCTCTCCACGTACAGTGCACGTCCGATGGAAGTCGTTCCTTGACCACATTGACCATGCCACACCGAGAGCACCGGGGCGGTGGACGACGGCGAGGCCTAGGAAGGGGATGATGCGGAGCCGGGGAAGACGCGGCAGTGGAAGCCCGCGCAGAGAGGAGTACGAGGGTTCACTGATTCGGCTGCGGTGTGAGGCTGCCGTCGCTGCATGGCATGTCCAGCGGTGGGAATAGTAGGGGTGGTGAGGCCTCCGCGGCAGCACAGCTGGCCACGGGAGGCAGGAGCACGCGACACGACTGGCGCTGCTTTGGGCGGCTGGAGCAAGAAGACCAGAGGTTGAAGAAGCACTACGACTGCTGGATGGACATCGTACGGTCACTGTAGCTAGAATCGTTTATATTGACTAAAGTGACAAAGCCCTTCGTACGTGTCAACTTAGTAGGCCCACAGGTCACCCTCCGAAAACGGTGCGCCCCAGATGTCAGGGGAGGAATCATTTTTTTGGCGGCTGAAGCAAGAATATCCAAGAACATCCAATGGCCACAACTGCTAGAACCGTGTGTTGTTGAGAAGGCATCAACTTAGTTTTTTTAGGGGACGCATCAACTTAGAAGGCCCACAAGTGTGTGGCAGAGAACATATAGCCCATTTGCGATTTGTAAGAATGTACAACCCATTTTTTAATTCTAATGGAATTTACTACAACCCATTTACAGTTTGTTAAAAGTAGAACCCAACTTCTAGCTAGGACAACGATTAATAATTTCAACCAACCGCTCAAAACAGAATTCAAAAAAATTTCCCACATTTTGATGGGATCCGAAATTTCTAGTCAGATTAAATATAATTTCAAAATAAAGTTGTATTACGTTAAAATCCAACGAAATATTGCGTGCGCAACAAGTAATGAAATTAAAATTTTCAAATTCCAAAAATAATATATATTTTAAACTAATTACGCATTTGGTGCATTTTTTATAGTTACTGCCTGGTTATTATAATTACATCCCATTTATTATTTCTTAAAGTCCATTTTCTAGTTAAGCCTAATGCATACCTCCTAGGAAAGTTTGCAGCCCAGCGGGGTGGAGAATAACAAGTTGACCCGGATATTGTGTACAACTGTCGGCCCAGTTGCATTGCTGATGTTGAAAAAAAGGCCTGTGTAGTACACTACAACCTAACATGGCTACTCAGCCCACATTCAGCGACGCCTGAAAGGCCCAAACAAGGCTTCTGTACAACTTTTTGAAGTCACTGAGCTCAATTAATAACTTAAGAAAAAATTTAGATTACAGTGGAACCTAATTAAAAGCTGTCACGAGCAAATAAATAATTCAATAGGTCCCACTTGTGCGTGTGTGCATTTTTGCGTGTGTGCGTGTGTGTGTGTGTGTGTGTGTGTGAGAGAGAGAGAGAGAGACCCATCGGTCGATGCTTGTAAATACATCTTTCGGCCATATGCATTGCTGATGCTCAGCAAAAACTTATATAGTTGACACAATCATATAGAACATCATAGCACACTGAACTTGCATACAAAAATTTCACGCAGGCGGCACAATCAGGATGGAAGCAGTGGATCGCTACGGGTAGGGCTATGTTGAAACCAACGAACTCGTACATAACGGTTCATCGTCTTTATCAATGACGGGGAAATATCTTGAATGTTGTGCAAAGAAAACAGACAAACAACACAATAAGTTCTGCTAGCACATTAAGTTGACGTACAACCCTTTCTAAAAAAAGTTTAGGTACAAAATTAGAACAGGTAACAATCAAATGTACTGGCACATCAGTGCTTCACACCCATAGCTCGGATTTAACTAGTATCTGACAAGATTCAGTTGTTAGCTCAAATTAGAGCACATCCAGGCAGCCAACCCTGCCTCTTCTCCCAAACAAGAAGTGGCCTCTGCCGCCCGATGGAGTAGGCCCTGTGCCATCCATCGTTCCGAGCAACATGGGGAAAGTCTGACGTTGACTCCTATAATGGATGTCGTCAACGGACCCTGGCATCAGTGGCGGCGGCAGGACTTCGATTGATGGGTTGACCACTTCTTCAACATGCACGAACACTCGATACAGGTACATCCCTAACGTGGTCCGCAGCTGCCTTGGTGGCGACGAATAGTACAACCCCGGTTCCTGCACCGGTATCTCAACACCAATCACCTTCGGTATGGTGGACGGCTTCTTCATCCATGCCATAACCGTCAGAGCCCATCTGTCTGGAGGAACAAACATACTTACGAGCTCACCTCCAAGGTCGTCGATAAGCTCATTCATGGACTCGCTGTTCCAAGCACGTCGAGGCATGCCGTGGAAGGTAAGCTTTGTTAAAAACTCAAGCTCAGAGGGCACCGAGCCCCATCCTGGGTGCCACCGATCAAAGCTCACCAGCGCGCCATCGCAGAACAAACGCCGAGAAGATTTGAACACATGACTGTAGTCGAAAGTTGTACGGAACCTGACAAAGAAATCAGCCGGTGCCGGACAGACTTCGACGAGCAAGTCACTTATTTGGATGCCGTGCGCAATGCCAAGAGCTTTGACAAGGTCGTCTGGCGAGACAGGAGTCCGATCACCATTGATGGTTACCATCAGCACTTTGCCGGGAAACTGGTCGTCAGCGCAGCCATGCCACTGTTGAGCGACAGCACACAGCGACTGAAGGCAGGACGGACCTCAGGATCTCTGGCTCGGAGAGCCGCGTTGACCGGCAACATGATAGTGCGCTTGAGTACAGGGAGTACAGGAGGGGGATTTGGGGGAACTGGAGTAGGAATCGAGATTCCAGAGGTGGGGGAGGGGTGGGAGATTGGGGATGAAAAGGTAGCATGAATTTCGAACACGCGCCAATATGCTCTCGGTGCGCAAGCGCACGAAAACACCGGTGGCGCCCACATGTCGCCCTAAGAGTCCTTATTCTTTCTTTTTTGGAGAGCCCGACCTTTTTTGAGGAGCTTTTGAGAGCCCGGCCTGAGAGTCATAATTGACCTGTTTGGCATTGCGTTACTACTCGGCACATATTCAACGACACACCACTGGCCCAAACAAGTGTACATCATCGAAAAGACACTAAGCTCAAATTATATAACTTGAAAAAAGGAGATATACTCTGAACACTGGAGAATGGTGATGCCCTCATTTAGCCCACCAGTAGTTCAAGACAATAAAAATTTCGAAACAACGATATATACAACATTCAAACACTGACTAGTGACTACTACTGACATAAACAACAAGACATGATAGTTCATAAGAAGTCTTGCTACACCACCAAAACGCACCCATCTGTAGTGCTCAGACTCTCGTGATCCAGACGAGAATGACATTCTAAACAGAGGTAACTATTACATAGTAAGAGTGACATAGACGAGGATGACCAAATGACAAGGAATATGCATAACAAAAGAAAGAACTACCCATCCAAAACCATCAACAAAGACAACATAGTCATTCGAAGAGATGATCCAACACCATCATAATTTGCAGCCCCGCTTCAGCGACCAGTGATCCGGAGACACCAGTCCTCCACCCTTTAAACACAACAGCCCAATTACCTATCAACCTGAAGGCTTGAACCACATCACTGCCTGTCGTAATTGAGACATCCAAGGATCAAAGTTAATCCAGATGCCTTTGTGATTCTCACCTTCTTTTGGCTGCAGGCTGTATTGTTGACAATCAGGGGAGTTTGCTCCCGAACTCCTAGGGCTCGCCGTGTAGACACAATTTTCCATAGCAAACAAAGCCTCTCTGCCATAAATGTCCTTGCCAATGGTGATCTCCTGGTTAATCGTATAATTGAGTCCGAGAAACAGAGAGTGTGAACCAAGGCTGTTTACCCGCCTCCAACTAAAAAATCCCAAAGGCCCCAAAAAGCTAGTATCCTTCTCATAAACGTAACAACCACTGTCCGGATACTCACGTATTTCATGGTGCTTGTATACAATGGGTTTTTTGCAATATAACTTTTCTGGCTCATGTGTCCGAATGATCAACAGTCTTTTGCCGTCGTCTGATCGAGCAAGGAACCAGTTGTGCTTCCCTGTTTTTGGCATAGGTGGTGTGATTACAAAGGGCAGTAACTGTAGGGACACTGCATCATATCAAAAAGGACAGACATTGTTAATGTAAGATAAGCATTGTCCAGAGTATGAGTAGGATAATGCAAGAAACAACATTGATATGTCCCTGTTGGAACTGGGATGAAAATACAGGGAAATGTATACCGGGTTCGAAAATATAGAAGTGCCATGCATGGTTATACTCATATTATCTTGCAATCGATCTTCATAGGAAACTACCATGTCATGCATGTTATGTAATCATGTTCTGTCCTCACAAAAAAATTCTTCAAGGTAACTAACATACCATGCATTGTTATATACTCGTGTTCTGTGGGCAAATTTTTTGTGAGGATATTATTCTAGCCATCGATTGCTGAAGGGCGAATATAGGAATGTACACATGGTAAGCATTACAGGATTTCACTACTTCCAAATATAGAGTTCTCCATATGCACATTTACTTCCCTAATGTATGGTTAGATGAAACCAACAATGTGGTGCATGTTTCTACATCATGAAAATGAGGAAACTAACATGGCCATTGATACACACTCATATTTAGTAGTAGTATATAGATTACTGTAAAATAAGGAGAATATCCATATATTCCAAACCGTTTGATTATTCAAGGGGTACAAATTGGCTGTAATGACATGGTCACAATCGCATGAATTAACTCATTGCAAATATAGCTGATTTACGGCGTCCCTAATACATTGCCATAGTTCTACTCAAATTCTGCTCAAACAGGGATATGCCAATCATCACAAAAAGTTCATACAGTGTCATGGCGTCATCATTAACATGAGATAGAAACAACTTACACGCGCCGTCCCAGTAATACGTGGTGCCATCTGCTTTGTCGATTGCGTAGATGATGCCGTTGTGTTCAATAGCATCACAGAAGTGTGTATCAAGTTTGATGATGATCCACTGCGAGCTCGGTTGTCTCCAGCTAAAGAAGGCACCGACGTAAAGATAGGCGAGTCCGGGCGAACAAGGCAATTAGCTTGAAGTCTGCGTAATTCGCATGTTGTGTGGGCACTTGGCAGATTACAATCTTCTGCAAAACAAGGTCCGTCCAACTGACGTGGTAATCTAGATGACTTGGACTACGATGGTAAAACTCTATATAATCCAACGGAGGAAGGATAATCTCATGGGAGGTTTGGAAGTTCACGAGCACCAACTTTTTACTGTCTTCTCTGAAGCCAGCCATCCAGTGGGAGTTCATGCCGACCCAGTACATACCTGCCAAGAAGTCTCGGGCGATGGTGATCGGATCGAATTCGAGGGAAATGATGTATGGCAACCCACTACATACCTGCAAAGAAGTTTCGGCTAATGGAGATTGGATTGAAGTCGAGGGGCATCATGTACGCCTCCATATCATGGTGAGCTAATCTCGCAAGACCAGATAGCAGCAAGCAGGGTGTCTTGAAAAGCTTAGGCCTCGCTTCGATGATGGCCATGTGCATGTCCCTCGAGCATGCAGCTAGCCGCAGGGCACTCAACATATCAATACATGAACAACAGAGGTCGAGGATGTCACTGGGGAGATTGCTCCAATCGTGGCTCATATGGATGCTGCGCGGTTCATGTTCGGCCATGGTGGAGTTTGGAAGGTGGAGTTTTTTGGGGGCTTGATTTACGGGGGAGAAGGCTGTCAGTGCTGGAGTGGCTAGCGAGGGAATAGTGGTACTGGGGGAGGCGAGCGAGAAGACGATACACGGGGCACAGTGAGATGGGGACGGAGACGGAGATGGAGATGGAGATGGAGTGGTTCTATGGAAGGGGAGAGGGAGACGAGGCGAGGCATGCTAATGTGTTGTACAGCGGTGGTCACAAACTGCACAGTGCACAGGGTGAGGCTGACTTTGGTAACCCGAACATGCCGCCTGGATTAGTGTCAGGCGCAGGGTGTTGTCACTTCACTGTGAGGACCAGATGAATAGTATTTTGACCATCAAGTGTACCACAGTTGTACTAGTACTACTACTACTACTACTAGTGTACTCCAGTACTGCATAGCGGAAATAGGTCTCCCGTGCTAGCATGCCTGTTCACTTCATCCTCCAGGTATCATCCATATTGTGAGCAGAACCAAATTCTCATGCATGCGGAAGCGCGAAGATGGGCCTTTGATGAGGATAACCGTGTACTCCCTCCGTCTAGGTGAGCGCAATCTAGGTGTTTGTAGATTGGATGAGAAAGAGCACCGGGACAAGAAAAACTTCCAACCACGACACTGTTACAAATGGAAGCAAAATCAACAATTAATACGTAGTTATAAGGATGCCTTCTCAGCTCTCCAAGCAGGCCCAATCAACGCCCTGCCACGATGCATGCAATGGTCGTTCTGGTGCATCAAGGATAGCATGCAGATCGTTCCACACTTGAGAAGAGGAAAAATGGGAAGGTAGAATGTGGCAACAGAGGAAGAGAATGCTGTCAAACGAGGTTGGGAGGGGATCGAGCAGGAAGTTAATGTTCCACGCCTAAAGGTTTTGGGAAAACCTGATTTTCATAAGGTGACTTACTCACCTAGACGGAGGGAGTATTCCTTAACCATAGAATGTTGTGTCTCCCACGCACACGCCAATATCCATCTGAACCAGCCACGACACATTTTTTATCTGTTTGCATAGGTCTCAACTATCAGGAAGGATGGGCACATACACGAACAGGCACGACTCCTCAGTCTACCGGCATAGCCTTTTCGTTTAGTCTACCTAGCCGTCTAATCAACTGCCTGCACGCCACTTCTCCCATTTACTTCTCCATCGAGAACCAATTTTCCTCGGCTTCTTCACCTCCCCTTCATCTTCATTTTCATCCAAACCCCACTGCATTCACATTGTTTTAACCTCTTTAAATAATCATCTACTACTTTAGTTCTCCAAACCATAGCCCTCCGTTCCAGCGGTTCCAAATGGTGAAAGAGATCGAGATGCAGGTTTTTAGCGTCCAACATGTCCTCGTCGAAGTCTCCTTGAGCATAGTTTCCACCGTCACCGTCCACCCAAGGGTCGTTCGGAAGTGTATCAACAATGTATCCAACTCCCTCGAAAAGGTAGAGATGAGGGTCATCGGTCTCGACGTAGAGTACACGGATAGTGCCACTTGGAAGATCCAACGCGCCGCCATCCTTCATCTGTGCCTTGAAGATGATGTTTTGGTGTACCACATCATACACGCGCCCTTCATACCAGGTGAGCTTCACGATTTCTTGTCTCGGGAGGACATATACTTCTGTGGGGCAGCCATCGAAGGGGACAAACAGAAGCTGGAGCCGTACAACCTTGATTTGAAAAGCATAGCTGACCTACAAACTAGAATCAAAATTCCTGAAGAAGATTGTGATAAACAGACACCATCACTATTCGACATAGCAAATTTTTTGCTCGGTACAAATCTTCAGAAGGGTGATGAGACGGTGGCATTAAGGACGTCTGGATGGGAGAATTATCCCTTGACGTATGAGCGGATGAAATATGCTGCCCTCGATGCCCGTGTGAGTTTTGAGATAGCTGCAAGGTCCAAAGAGCTTGTTGCGAAGCCGTCTCCCACAGAAAATGAGAAGAAGAAGAAGAAGAAGAAGAAGAAGAAGAAGAAGAAGAAGAAGAAGAAGAAGAAGAAGAAGAAGAAGAAGAAGAAGAAAAGGCTGCACCAGCAGGAGGGCATTATGGATGGATGAACTATTTCCTCTCTTGTAAAAAAAATATTCCCTCTCGGTGTATATTGATATAGATGGACTATTTCGATGGTGTGCATCTCTTTGGAACAAAGTAGTAGCATGGGTCCGCTTGACTATAAGGAACTATTTATCTGCCTAGATTTCTCTACTACTCCTTCCAATGATCGGTATGGAATGCATGTGTCCGTAGACATGACAACTTGTCCATGGAAGTTCAACTACGGCGACCATCACGTTTCATCCACTTCCACTTGCGATTCCCACGACGTCGCTCCAACCCACGACACCACGTCCCCCGACGTGCGCCTCACCCCTCTCGGCCGCACCGCCCGTCTTCCTTTGTGTGCATGACATGTGGGCCACCTAAAATGCGGTGAGCATAAAGTTTCTACCACAGCCACACACGATTCCCACGACGCCGCTGGAACCCATGACACCACACGTCCCCCGACCTGCGGCTCACCCCTCTCGGCCTCACTACCCCTCTGCCTTCAGGAGCATTACTTGTGGACTAGTCACCTATCAGGTCCACATGTTGACTCAAAGGCAAGTGTAGTAAGGCGCTGAAGCTCAGTCCCGAGGGCCCTGAGAGGGAAATGTAATTCCTGCGCCAGGACTTGTGGTGCTACCGCTGCATGAACTCATGCCAAACTTGAGATTTGTTTCTTTACTATACATGCACGCAACGATTTAATGGACATTGTAATCTCAACATGTGATGGGGAGCTCTAAATTTGAATTTGAAACTTATAAAATGAAAAGATTCGGTTAAAATCAAAACAAACAAACTGGGAGAGAGGGAGTATATCGTAGGATGTGTCCCATACAAAATAAGTCCCCTGGTTTGTCACCGCGAAGATGCGGTTTTAAAGGAGCACAACGTCTTCGTACTCGTACAACAACAAATCGGCCGTAGACAGCATGGTCCGCCTTTGACCGCCATGTGCAAGGTTCGTGCTATCTTATTCAATCTCACCGTGGTTCCATCATACCAATTCATGCGGTGGCCCGTTGCATGGCTGATCCCAATGTTGGACAAAGGTTCTACGGGAACGGTGTCACCGTTGTAAGTGTTGTACAAATTGATGTTGGTACCCTCCCGTACATGTCCAAGCCAATCTCCACTCACACCGAGCCTAACCTGTGAAATAGTGGGCAGGGGGAGAATTAGGAAATGGACATGGAAGTAGTCTTTAGAATGAATTTACTATGTGATCAAACTCATCTTACCTACTCATCGAAGGAAATCCAAGTGCCCCTCAACGTCGGCATCTCAAGGGGCATCAACTTGCAACTACAGCCACGCCGTGCTGGAGAGACCCCCTAGGAAACATCCTCGTGCATTCCATGGAACATCAAGATGCATTTGTATGAGTAGTTTATCTTGTGAGAGAAAAGGATGAACGAGGGAAGGCCTCTAGAGATAGAGATAGACACTACTAGTACTAATGTGCTGGCCCGTGCGTTGCAATGGATCCAAAGTAGTAGAATAATACTTGTTCATGTTCTTGAAATATAAACACTCTAGTTTTGATATACATGTGTCAGCAGACATGACAACTTGTCCATGGAAGTTGAACCATGGCGACCATCACGTTTCTTGTTTCTACCACTGCACACCCACACGTGATTCCCACGACGCCGCTCCAACCCACGACACGATGTCCCCCGACGTGGACGTGCGCCTCATCCCTCTCGGCCCCACCGCTCCTCTGCCTTTGTGTGCATGACATGCGGGCCAGCTGAACTGCGGCAACCATCAACTTTCTACCACAACCACACCCGATTGGACGCGGTTTGCCTGCTCCGCTGCTGTGCTCCAATCCGTACTCCCGCACCATCGAATTTTCATCCAGCGGTTGCGACACATTTCGTCCCGGGCATCAATCCTCAGCTGGAGTACTTCTGTACTATAGGTAGTACCCGCCGGTGTGGCCATCTACACCTCGTAACGCCCCGGCGCCCAGCTGTGGCACCCTCGCCACGGCCACACCACCACCGTCCGGTTCATCTCAAATGAGTGAGTCGCAAACCACGCCACCACCATGAGAATGACATGTGGGCCATCCGCATTTAAGGTCCGCATGTCATTGACTCATAGGCCGCATTTAAGCCACTAAAGTTTGGTCCCGTGGGCCCCGAGAGGGAAATGTAACTCCTGCGACAGGCCTTGTGGTGCTCCCGCAGTACGAGCTCGTGACAAACCCGGACTTTGTTTCTTACTACTACCAACTACTAGTAAGGTACACGTGCATTGCATGCATGAGATTCTGGTGGTTTGTGCATTATGCTTCTACATGTGGAGTCTTCTAGATTCTACATGTGGCAAAATCTGGTGGAATGTAGATCATATCCAATGGCCAATAGTGCTCGGATTTGCTATCTTTGTACCGTCAGATTGGCTTCATCCAACAACCAACTTTCAAAGTTATTCACACACCATATAGGGGTATAGATATAGATGTTTGGTTTGCACCCTAAGGTTGCCATGCCTAAGCTTAGGCATGCCACAATACTTAGGCATGTGTTTGGTTCATTGCTACACTTGTGGCTTGCCACACTTTTCTAGCTACATGCTCCACATGTCATAGACTCAAATTCTTGACAAATCTTGCCACACTTGTGGTGGCCATTTTGTTAGCCACATTTTTTGTGGCAGACATAGGGGTTGTTTGGTTTTAGGCCTAGCAATGCCTCACTTTGGGGTTGTTTAGTTTCTAGCCACACCTTGCCACACTTTGCCACATCTAACCTTAGGTAAGTTTGACCAAGTTAGGTAGGTGTTTTGTTCTAGCCACACCTAATGCCAAAGATAGCCACACCTAATGCCAAAGATTGCCACATGTAAGGTTAGGCAAGTTTGACTAACTTAGGTGAGTGTTTGGTTCAAGCCACACCTTAGGCAAGCCACACTAAGGCCCCACATGACATACACACAAAAAATGTGGCAAGATTCCCTTAGGCTTGCCAACTTGTGGCTCTCATTTTGAAGAAAACTTTGCCTAAGCTTAGTTGTGGCAAAGTTAGTCATGAATTAAGTTCAACCATGGAGTCTTCTAGATTCTACATGTGGCAGAATCTGGTGGAATGTAGATGATATCCAACGGCCATTAGTGCTCAGGTTTGTAATATTTGTATCGCCGGATTGGCTTCATCCAACGACCAACTTTCAAAGTTTTTCACACACTATATAGGGGGTATAGATATAGATGTGCCGGCCCATTGCAATGGGTCCAAAGTAAATCTATTTAGTGGAGTGCACTCTAAACACATTATCTATTTATTTTTCTCTAACCTTTCGTAGCGATGCAACCAAGCCACATAAGCTTCACGGGTGCCCCCACATGATATTATTCATACTACATTGACTGGAAAAAAGGTAAATCACCCAAAACAAGATCTTCCCGTTTTTTGTTCCTACGATGTTGTGCCGTGCACGTACCTACTAGTTGTATTGTGGTAGTACGAGTTGTATAGTACAAACTTGGTTCTAGTAGGAGTAGTACTAGTACAGAATGCTCCTACTCTATCAACGAGCCCCATCTTGACACCAAATTTCTTGGCTTCCGTGCTACAACTAGATCTTCCCCTCGTTTCTGTTTTCCAACCCGGCGGTAGGCAGGGTGTGGTTTGCCAATAGTTGGGTTGCTCAATGGCAGTCCCACATGAAAGTGAAAATGCTAGGCAACACGCCTTCCCTAAGCTATGTGTCGTGACAGACGGTCATGGAGTACTCCCGATTCCCGGGCGTGTGGGGGTGCGACGCGAACGCGCATGCCTTTTCCTTTTACTAGCAATGTGCCCATGCGTTGCGACGGATCCAAAGTAGGAGTAGTAGAATAGTAGTACTTGTTCACAAACTTGAAAGAAATCACTCTTGTTTTGATATACTCCTAATATATTACTCCCTCCGTTCCTAAATATTTGTCTTTTTAGAGATTTCAAATGGACTATCACATACGGATTATATAGACATATTTTGAAGTGTAGATTGACTCATTTTGCTTTGTATGTAGTCACTTATTGAAATCTCTAGAAAGACAAATATTTAGGAACGGAGGGAGTACTTTTCACTCAAAATATATTTCTCAGGCTATTTTGATGAGGTGAGGGAGGGATGTGGTTGCTTTCAAGATAATAAGGGGTTTTCTGCAAACTGGAGCAAAGAAGTGGACTATTGTTGCAAAAATGCCACAACTTACCTCACAACCATTAGATACAGATCTAATGGTCAGAAACGACGGATGGCAGACACGCCACCATCACCAACTGAGTCTTCTATAGGAGTAGGAGTAGAGAAACATGTATAAATTGTAACATTTGGTTCTGCTCCTTGGCACGATCGATAGATATAAATAACGATTAGAAACGCTAGGGAGGGGCTATTTCCGTCAGATAAGCAGGGTATGCAGTAGCTAGGTTGGCACATCGTCGGTTTGGTAACACGCGGTCCCACATGTTCTAGTGTTTCTGGCAAGATGCCCACACATTGCACGTAGTTGATGGAAAAGGTAAGCACAACTTATAAATTAACGGATGGAGTACTAGTTACAGTGATGCATATAATTAAGCAAAGGGATTACACATGTCGGTATTGACTGGAACGAGAATGCAACAACACAATAAGAATTAAGGCCACGATGATGCGATCGCAGTGGTGGTTACATAAGGCAAGAAGAAAGATGCATCCATCAATGTACGACCTCCTCCTCCTCAACTTAGTGCGCCGGGCCACCGACCGACGGCTAAGGAGCGGCGACTTTTGTGGCGAGGTCGCAGTGCTTCTCAGCAAAGGCATCCAAGGCTTCCAGCCGGTTGAGAAGGGCAACATCGTAGGGTCCTCACTGGCCTTGTAGATACCTATGTACATGATTTGCTCGTACACGTGGATGTGTAGGTTGACGAATTCTTGCAGGGCGAGGTGCCTCGTGGCGACTGCGACCTCCAGGTGGACATTCTTCGTGGCGTCGGCAGGAAGTTGCAGGGCCACCATTGCTTGAAAGAGGTTCTGGCCATGGAGGCTGATTAGGGTGGCAGGCAATGAGGAGCCCGGGCACGCAGGCTGGAGGAGTACGACAATGTCGTCCGCGAGCTTCTTGAGGACGGTGAACTTATTGCTGGTGGCAACGATCATCTGGTCCAACTGAGAGTCGTAGTTGGCATCGACGGCGGCCATCCACCAGACTGTCTCCAACACCGTCTGGAGATGATCCTCGGTGCCATGCCGCAGGCCGGCGTCGTGGACCATCTGGAACAGCTGCTGGCCACTCGTGCGCATCGCCACCATGGGTCTGGAGTGAGCTCTTTTGCGCTTATTGTAGGTGCTTATGCAAATGCTTAGGCGCGTACGATGTGGTAGATGCATTGGAATGGAGGGGCGCCTTTATATGAGGGCAAACTGCGTTGCATTCACATCATGCCGCCTCTTTTCCCGGTCCTCCTCCCATTACTTCCCTCATGCATTAATTGAAGGAGGATGCATGGGCCTTTCAACATTTCGGGAACCGCTACCCCCTTCCTCGTCTGCATTAAAGCCGTATTGGGAACTGGACCGCCCGCTGTCAAATCGAATACTCCTTCCGTCTAGGTGAGTAAGTCATTTTACAAAAACCAAATAGTCCCAAAACTCTCACGTTGTTTCTTATTTTTTGACATAAATAGAGGAATCAACCAATAAGAGATGTGGGGCTTGTATGCTTTTAATGACTTGAGACTATCGAACATGACATGCAGTGGTCAGTTTGTTGCATGCAATGATATTAATTAGCAAATAAACATTAAGTTCTCTTGTTTTCCTCTCCACCTTGGTCACGGTGCACAATCTAAGGCTACTCATAGTGGGTACACTAGTATCATATGCATGATACTAGTGTATGATACTACCTCCATAGTGCATAGTGTCATAAAGTAGTATCATAGATGATCATATTTATTGCCATGCATGACATAAAGTAGCATAGCATTTAAAATGATACGGTATCTACCTATGTTACTCTAACCCTCCCTCTCTTCTTTAATTGTGTGCCACATAAGCATGTTTGTCTAAGATGACTTATTCACCTAGACCGAGGGAGTATACTAACTATTTAAAAGTCAAGGGCGGGGCAGTTCCGCCTAGTCGGTTCAACAGAGACGCGAGAAGATGAGGAAGACGCGAGGTGGATAGGTGGGGCTATGTGATTTGACAGCGAGTTACTGCTGGACAGGTGGGGCCCTGTGATTTGACCTGCCATTATCATTTTAACTGTGGCGCTACGACCGGAGTGAGTCTCCCGATTCCTGACCACCTCCATACATGTGCCTCTACCAATGCTCCACCATGTAGAGGCCGGCTCTTGCATGAGAGCCCACTTCTCCACTTTTCCCTTGCCTCTTTCCTCCACATATGCAAAAATGCCATGTAAAGCGGGCTTATAGCCCACTATCGTACTTACTTGCTCCTAAGGGTGCTAAGCTTACCACATATGCATAAAGTCTGATGTGGCAAGTTAATTAAGAAGAGAGAGACTGGTTTGGTGAACCAAGGAAGAAACGGTGCTAAGCACGTGTACCTAGGTGAAAAGACAATTTTGAGTCTATAGCTAATTAAATGAAGCAAATTTACCAACAAAAAACTAAGCACCTATGCATTGGGGACTTGATTGCTAAGCCATTTAATGCCCTTAGCACCTCATCTAAGCACCATTTCATTGGAAGAGGTCACTCCTTGGCAAATGCAATAAATACTACGAAGAAAGAGATAGAGAGAAGTAAAAAAATACACTTATAGCTAACCTTATAGCTAACCTTGTTGTAGTATGAGTGACTAAGTGATGAATATGTATGACATGCGAACATCAGATAGCCTAACGCACCGTGTTAAATCTCCAAGGGCGCGACCGTCGTGCTAGGCGCGACCATGATACGGGCTGCTCGCAGCCCTTGGATATGAGATTGAACGGTCACATCCTAAGTTGCTGAAAATTTGCAGAATAACCCTCCAAGATAGGATATTCACCCATAGGTCTAGAATCACGCCATGCAACCGTTCGATCTCAGATCCAAGGGCTCTCGGAAGCCCATATCATGGGAGAATGGAAAGCCACTACCCTGTCATTTGCACGCTGGCAGTTCGCTCCTACTCGTCCCTGCATGTCCTTTAATATTACGGTGATTCACTCCTAAGTCGTCCCGTCCTTTCACATTACGACAGTTCCAATAATCCTAACCCTCCTCCCAAATCCATGGCGTCCCAAATCTCCATGATCGGCGGTGAGTACAAGGTTAGAACCATCACCGGCGATGAGTTCGATGTCATCTACACCCGTTCTTCCGCGACGGTGAAAGGATGCCTTGCTCGCTTCAGACGCATGTTCGAAAACTCAAATGATGAGTGGGTCACTGGCTAGATGTTGAGTACATGACAGTCCCGGGACGAGAGAAGGATCTAAAGGAGGAAGAGAGGAAGAAGCCTGCCGTGATCCAGGTTTGCGTGCATGACTTATGCTTTGTCTACCACATATGCCATGCCGACATTGAATGCCAGGATTTTAAGAACTTCCTCAAGAGCGACCTAGTCAAATTCGTTACTGTAGACTTTACGAACGATGAAAGAGTCCTGGGCCAGATAGGCCTCATTGTAGGCAACCCCTTAGACCTCCAGAAGAATCGGCTGCTGCCCTCTAGTGGCCAGCCTTCAATGCTGACCCTAGCAGGAGGCATGGTTCATCCTTCGTACGGTAAACTGGAGAAACCTCATTACACGTTTCATCATCATGCATGGCTGCGGAATGTACTAGATATAGACCACATCCACTATGCTACAATGGATGGCTACCTTTGTTTCAATATCTACAAGGGTTGGATGAAGAGCAAGAGCCAAGTGTGCGGTTCAAGCAAATAAGTATCGGCCAAGAGGAAGCGGTACAAGGACGAAGTCGAGGACGTCGACAAGGACTCCGAGTAAGGTGGCAGTGTCGTTGCTCATGGTGGTTCTAATGCAGTGTCTACCAGATTAGTTGCATAGTTTAATTTCAAGTGTGCTTAGTTTAACTTGAGGGGTGTGTTGTGCTGAGCCCCCAACAGAACTATGTTATGTTTCTTCTCGTTACTTTAACTCTTCAGTACGTACATACTAGTATTTCTTTAATAGAATTTAGCACCCCATTTAAGCACGTACTAGCTTTTTTAATAGTACTATATGCATAATTTGGCGATGACCGCTCTCTATATCTACCACCTTTTTTATCTCAAGTTTTGCTCCATGGCACAATCCATAGATACTACTACTATACAAAAGTGGAGTATACATTTTTTAAAAGTCTAGAGGGTGGGGTAGTCTAGCTTGGTCGTTTTCACGAGAGGTGAGGGCCTTTGTTATTTGACGGCTCATTACTGCTGTCATATTGAACAGTACTGCACCGCCCGCTGCACGCCGGCTGAACACGCGTCCTTGCCTCCATCAAACCCCTCCGTTAAACCTGCATGGAAACTAAGAATCCTACTCCGGCCACACGTCCGTTCATGAGTGGGCCGAAATTAAACGTAACACTGGCCGAGCTCCTCCCGTCCGCCCTCAGTTTAAACGAGGCCAGACGCCGGCCAAGCTCCTACCGTCCGCCCTCTATTTACACGAGGCCAAACAGACAGCGGGCAAGAATCGCACCACTCTGTCGCTCCCCCATCTCCTCCTTCACCATTTTCTCCACTCTTTCGATGGCTTCTAAGGAGCCGTTCTCCGGCATATTACCCGGCTGGGTGCCCTGTCGAGCCCTCCGGATACGGGCGAGGCCGCTCGGTGCTTCACCAACCTCGCTTGGCCCGAAGGAGCTAGTTGCCGCCCCAAGCAGGCGCGTGGTTCAGCAACTCGCCGCTCCAGTTCAGCTCGATGAGGAGTGGTGAGTTTCTCCATGTCGGCACGGTGGCGAGCACGCCGGTACGGGCGTCGTCGCTGCCGCGTCGTACCACGCCACCAGTGTCTGCGGTGGCCGTGCCTCCCGTGTCTGTGGGCGCGCCTCCCGTGCCTGCGGCAGCGCCATGCAGGCAGAGACAGAAGCCGGGTGCGTGGAGAGCGACTACTGAGTGGACAGCTTCTCCATGTCCACCGCCATCATCAAGGAGAAGTATAACACGGGAGGCCACTGAGGGAGTCCTGGATAAGGGGGTATCCGGACATCCGGACTATATACTTTGGCCGGACTGTTGGACTATGAAGATATAAGATTGAAGGCTTAGTCCCGTGTCCGGATGGGACTCTCCTTTGCATGGAAGGCAAGCTTGGCGATTCGGATATGTAGATCTCCTTCTATGTAACCGACTCTGTATAACCCTAGCCCCCTCCGGTGTCTATATAAACCGGAGGGTTTAGTCCGTAGGAGGACAACAATCATAATCATAGGCTAGCTTCTAGGGCTTAGCCTCTACGATCTCGTGGTAGATCAACTCTTGTAATACTCATATCATCAAGATCAATTAAGTAGGAAGTAGGGTATTACCTCCATAGAGAGGGCCTGAACCTGGGTAAACATCGTGTCCCCCGCCTCCTGTTACCATTAGCCTTAGACGCACAGTTCGGGACCCCCCTACACGAGATCCGCTGATTTTGACACTGACATTGGTGCTTTCATTAAGAGTTCCACTGTGCCATCACGATAAAGGCTTGATGGCTTGCCTTGTTGTCAAGGACAACATCACCTCTGGGGGAGCCCTGGCTGTAGGTCAGACTCTCTGGCTGGGCGGTGTCACTGTCAAAACCGGCGGATCTCGGGTAGGGGGTCCCGATCTGTGCGTCTTAGGCTGATGGTAACAGGAAGCAAGGGACACAATGTTTACCCAGGTTCGGGCCCTCTCGATGGAGGTAAAACCCTAATTCCTGCTTGATTAATATAGAAGATATGTGGAATACAAGAGTAGATCTACCACGAGATCGTAGAGGCTAAACCCTAAGAGCTAGCCTATGATGGTATGATTGTAATTGTGATCGGCCTTCTAAGGACCATGCTCTCCGGTTTATATAGACACCGGAGAGCTAGGGTTTACATGGAGTCGGTTACAAGGAAGGAAACATAATATCCGGATTGCCAAGCTTGTCTTCTACGCAAAGGAGAGTCCCATTCGGACACGAGCCGAAGTCTTGAGTCTTGTATCTTGACGCTTCTATAGTCTGGACGATGTATATAGTCCGGCTGTCCGGATACCCCCTTATCCAGGACTCCCTCAGTAGCCCCTGAACCAGGCTTCAATGACCATGAGTCCGGCGCGCAGTCTTGTCTTCGGCATTGCAAGGCGGGTTCCTCCTCTGAATACTCCAAGGTGATTATCGAACATGTAGGTTGTGTCCGGATCTGCAAGATGATCTTCACACACCCTTAGCATAAATCCGTTTTGCTGGCAATCTTCGTATGTCGTGCCCTTGCATCGTGACCTGGTCCAACACGAACCAGCATTTCCTGATCCACCTCGACTCGTGTTGCGAGGCGGTTTTATCGGCACGTCCTGCCAAAGCAGAGATCGTGTCCCTCTTAATACGGGATCTTTCATCAATATGGGCATATGCGACCCCACGGCGACTGTCGGTATAATTCCGTGTTTCTTTTAGATAAGTTTCAAGCGGTCACACTGAGGACTCTTGGTATTCATCCCTTTTATAAAGGGGTCAAGGCCTACGCCTCGTTTCCACCTCTCCTGCTCCTTCTTGCACCTCGAGCTCCATCGCTCAAAACCTAAGCTCCAACACCCTAGATCCTCCAGTATGTCCGGATCCGACGCATGTCAGGACCCCGAATCAATGCCACATCGATCTAGCATGTAACACCTCTTATCACTTTGCGGCCTCACACACGGTATTCCCACGGGTGTCGTCTTACCTTTGCCCGAGACCGTTTGCGCCTTTTGGCACACGTATATGATAGTGTCGCTAGCATCCATATGGTAAGGAGCCCGGGCTGACATGGCTAGTCGTAAACCCAAAGTGGCACAGACTTACAGGGACAGGCATCCATGACCCAGCATCGAACGTGTCGGTCATCAGCAAGTGAATCCGGGCTGTAGCACTGGGCTAGCAGGACTCCGGTAAACTGGGCTGTAGTGGGCTAACAGGACTCCGGTATCCATCGCGTGACATTTCCCCGAAGGGACAGACACAGGAACAAAGAAGGACACATGCCGGCCAGCCTAAGTGTTCCGGAGCAGTAGCAAGCTACCAAGGCTCAGTGGAGACACTAGGAGACATTTCCCGGTAAGAGAGGCTACTAAGAATAAACAACTAGATAGTCAGATCCCACACATACCAAGCATTTCAATCATACACACAATATGCTCGATATGTGCAAATACAACAAGGCATCACAACATGACTCTACAACACAAGTACTTTATTTAAAGGCTCAGGGAGCCATACATATCATACACACAAGTACGGGTCACACGACCCAGCATTCAAGTCATACAGACATACCAGCCAACAGCGGAAGTAACTTGTCTGAGTACAGACAACTAGTAAAATAAAAGAGGCTTGGGAAAGCCTGGCTATACTACGTGGTCCTTCACAAGCTCAAGATCACCACCTGGGCTTCAACCTACTCATCGATATCAACGTCTACGAAGAACCCATCAGAAGGGGTTGCAGCGTCTTCTGAAAAATGTAAATTAAAGCAACATGAGTACAAAGGTACTCAGCAAGACTTACATCAGATCCTACATACATGCACATTATCAAGAAGGGTTGGTGGGGTTATTGCAGCAAGCCAGCTTTGACTCTTGGCTAAGCTATCCTACGAGACACCAACTTGAAATAGTTTTGCGCACACGAGTCCACTACTCACCACTTCAATACACTACCGAGGATCCACCTCCGTCATCCTACGGAAGAGCCATCCTCGGCACTCACACTTATCTTGAGATTTTTAGCAGTATCCATTTACTTGTCTATGAACTGTATAGGCAACCATGTAGTCCTTTACCGCGGATGCGGCTATTCGAATAGATCATGTTAACCCTGCAGGGGTGTACTTCTTCATACATGTTTCCACCACTTAGCGTCTGCACACGACATGTGCTCGGCAGACTTCAAGCGAAAGCCGACGTGGGTGTAGACCATGACCTACCTAAACACCTAAGTCTCTAGTCCAGGTTTATCGCCTATTCAGGTTCCATCCGCAGGGAGTCAGGCCGGGGTTTCCACATACGGCCCCGAACGATGTGTACAGGGTTCCGAGACACCTAACGGGTGCCCGGTATACCCGGCCACGTACCTACCGCATCACAGCCCACCCCGCGGGTCAGCGCTGTCCACGGCCTCCAGCAAACTACAAACACCAGAAACTACTTGCAACTCCTGGACAGAGGACTAGGGTGAATAAGAAGTCAAGCGGGGTCATATTTTAGGGCCCAATGTATGGTAGTAGCTGAATCTTAAATCACACATACAGATCTCAGTGCTTAAGGTCGGCTTCAATGAAACAACCCACCATGTACTCCTACATGGCCTTTCATCGATACCTTTACCAAATCGTGTTCAACACATCACTCTCATTACCGGCATGATCATTTCACTCTAGCCCATCACCCAGATGGACCAGACCTGACACGACTCTAAGCATAGCAGGCATAGCAAGGTAGGAACAACACATACATATGGCTTAATCAACTCCTACACATGCTAGTGGGTTTCATCTAGTTACTGTGGCAATGACAGGTCATGCAGAGGAAATGGGTTCAACTACCGTAGCACACAGCAGTTTGAAACGCGTTGTCTTAATGCAGTAAAAGAGAGTAGAAGCGAGAACATGGGATTGTATCGATATGATCAAATGGTTGGTTGCTTGCCTGATGGGTCGATGCACTGATATTGTTCTTCGTTAGGGTAATCGTGGTACTCCTCGGAGGCAGAACCTGCAGCAAAGAGCACCGATACACAAACATCACCAAACAATATGCAATAATATGATGCATGCATGAGACTTGGCAAAATGAGTGTATTGGGCTAATGCAACTAAGACCAGATGGGTTTGAACCATTTTGAATCAAAGATTCAAGTTTCAAACTCATAAATGGCCCTTTTAAGTGCTTTACCTTGTTCTGCACTAAACATCAGGTTAGCTTGCTTAAACATGCATGAAACCAGTACAGATGGATAGATTGGATTTTTGTGATCATTTTTCATATATAAAACTTTGCATTTGGAGTTACAGATTAATTTCTATGATTTTTTAAAGTTTGTGGTATTTACTGGAATTTCCTGTGCAATAATAATTCCAGTAAATAAATTACTGCATTAGCATTACGTCAGGATGACGTCAGCGGTCAATGAAACAGTCCAGGTCAACCCTGACTAGTGGGTCCCGTGTGTCAGTGTAATTAGTTTAACTAAATATTAATTAAAACTAATCCTGATTAGTTAACAGGGCTGGGCCCCACCTGTCATTGACCCAGGGGTCAAACTGGGCCCACCCGTGGTCAAACGAGGAGTCAGCGGGGTCAACTCGCCGGTGTTTAGCCGCCGGCGAGGCCGAACGCGGCGGCGAGAGTGGTTTTGTGCATTCCAGCGACCAAAAGAGCAGCGGAGGGCATCTACGTGTAGCTGGGAGCAAGCCGCAGCTCTTGGTGGTGTTGGTTGAGCTCGGGGTGGCCGGAAACGGCGCCGACGACGACTTTGGTGGTCGCCGGAGTTTGGGTGATGAAGAACCCGAAGCTACGGGGCACGGCGAGGCTCGTGGTGAGGTGCTACGGGTTCCTGCGAGTGCGGTGAGTGCGTTGGACATGGTCGTGTGGCCAGTGGGTGGCCGGAGTCACGTCGGCGACGAGCTCCACGGCAGTGCGTGCGGGTGAGCTTCGTGCAGTCGCTACGGGGCTCGAGAGCGAGAAAGGAAAGGGGAGAGGTAGCTGGGCTCATGGCGATCTCGAGAGAGCAGACGGCGCGGTCGGGGACGAGCTGGTGTAGCGGCGACGGCGAAGGGGATCTCCGGCGATGGCGGAGTTGGGCGAGATCGGTGCAGAGGCCTCGGGGCTAGCAAGCGCTCGGGGCTCGGCTAGCTCGAAGAAGAGGAGGGCGGCGGAGCTCCTGGACACGACGGCACGGCGCAAGGACGACGGAGAGCACGACGACGGCGACGGTGCGGCTGCGGTGGCGTCGGCCATGGCGTGGGAGAGCGAGGGAGAGAGGTAGGGGAGAATGGATGTGTCCACGGGGTTCGGGGCACGACGTGGAGCTCATCCAGGCCAGCAGAGAGGCGAGGGGAGGAAGCAGGGCGGCGGGCAGCTGCGTGGCGCACGCTGGTGCCGCCGTCGAGCAGCTGCCTGCCTGCCTGGCGAAGGCAAGCAGCTCGCTGGAGCGGCTGGTGGGCTGGGCCGGCTAGGTGGGCTGGCTGGTGGGCTGCCAGGTTAGTTCCCTCTCTCTCTTTTTATTTATCTTTTTTTATTTACTCTGTAGCTTTGTGGACTTTCTAAAAATACCTAGACAACTCCAAAAATCACCAAACTGCTCATGGCCACTAACTGGAATATATCCAGCATGGAACATTTTAGTTTGGGATTATTTGAGCATTTAAAATAATTTATATAATTTAAATGCCCAAACTCAAATACTTATGATTTAATTCAAAAACCTTAGGATGACCTAGAAAATTGAGCACCACTTTTGGCAGAGGTTCTGAACCAAGACAAAAATGATGGACATTTTAGAAGGGCATTTCAGGTTCATTGAAAATATTTTTAGTAAACCCTAGTTGGTTTCAGAGGGGGCTGGGGGTTCTGTCATCCCCATTTCAAGTTTCTGTTGAGAAAAATAGACATGATGCAACACTCTAATGCATGAACTAGCTAGGGTGTGACAACTCACCCCCACTCAAAAGAATCTCGTCCCGAGATTTAGGTTCCTCCGGAAAGAAGGCGGGGTACTCAAGTCGAAGATGATCCTCCCTTTCCCAAGTTGCTTCCTTCTCAGAATGGTGCGGCCATTGAACCTTGAGAAACTTGATATTATGACGTCGAGTGGTACGCTCGGCTTGATCGAGGATACGAACGGGGTACTCTCGATACGTGAGGTTATCTTGAAGATCAAGCGTTTCGTGGTCCACTCCACGGATAGGATCCGAGAAGCAACGCCTGAGTTGAGAAACGTGGAAGACGTCGTGGACTTTGGAGAGATGCGGAGGTAGTTCCAATTGGTAGGCAACTTCTCCTCGTTTAGCGAGAATGCGAAAGGGTCCAATGTAGCGAGGAGCCAATTTGCCTTTGATACCGAAATGATGGGTTCCCTTCAGAGGAGTAACCCGAAGGTAAGCCTTCTCGTCAACCTCAAAAGTCACAGCCTTATGTTTTCGCTCGTATTGACTCTTTTGACGAGATTGGGCTGTTTTCAACTTTTCACGAACAATGCAAACTTGCTCTTCTGCTTCCTGGATCATGTCCGGGCCAAAGAATTGTCTTTCCCAGGTTTCTGACCAGTTAAGAGGCGTTTGACACCTTCGTCCATAGAGAACTTCAAAAGGGGCCTTACCCAAGCTAGATTGATAGCTGTTGTTATAAGAAAATTCGGCAAATGGAAGACATTTCTCCCAATCCATTCCGAATGAGATAACAGAAGCTCGAAGCATGTCTTCTAGAATCTGGTTGACACGCTCTACTTGACCACTTGATTGAGGGTGAAAAGCAGTGCTAAAGGAAAGGCGAGTTCCCATAGCATTTTGGAAACTTTCCCAAAATCGAGAGGTGAAGAGACTTCCTCGATCCGAGTTAATTTCCAGTGGAACACCATGGAGGGATACTATTCGGGAGATGTACAAGTCTGCTAGTTGACTAGCGGTTATACTCTCGCGAACAGGCAAGAAATGGGCTACTTTGGAAAGACGATCGACAACGACGAAGATAGCGTTATTTCCTCTCTTGGTCCTGGGAAACCCGGTGATGAAATCCATACCAATTTTATCCCATTTCCATTCAGGAATAGCTAAAGGTTGAAGGGTGCTAGCAGGCCGTTGATGCTCTGCTTTTACACGACGACAGACGTCGCAACTAGCAACAAACTGAGCAATGTCTCTCTTCATCCTAGTCCACCAGAACCTCTGGCGTAGGTCCTGATACATCTTGGTACTACCGGGATGAATGGTGAGAGGAGATTCATGAGCCTCCTTAAGGATCAACTGCAGTAGATGCTGGTTCTTGGGAACCACTAAACGGTTCTCAAAGTACACAACACCATGATCATTTGTGGAGAAACATCTAGCACCTCCGCTAGCAATGTTCTCCTTGATTCTAGATATTCCTTTATCTCGCTTTTGGGCAGCGGTAATTTGATCCGTAAGAGTAGGTTTCGCCACCAGGGTGGAAAGAAATCCTTGAGGAACGATGTGAAGATTAAGCTTCCGAAATTCCTCATGGAGGAGCGGTTGACTTTGTTGTAACATCAGATTGTTACAATAAGATTTACGACTTAGTGCATCAGCCATGACATTGGCTTTTCCTGGGGTGTAAGTTATCCCTAAGTCGAAATCTGTGATCAACTCAACCCAACATGTTTGCCTGAGATTCAAATCCGGTTGGGTGAATATGTACTTCAGACTTTGGTGATCAGTGAAGATTTCGCAACGATTACCGAGGAGGTAATGTCGCTAGGTTTTGAGTGCATGGACTACAGTTGCAAGCTCTAGATCATGAGTAGGATAATTCTCCTCATGTGGGTGCAATTGCCGTGAAGCATAAGCAATTACGTGACGATCTTGCATAAGAATGCAACCTAGTCCTTGTCGCGAGGCGTCGCAATAGATAACAAAGTCCTTAGAGAAATCTAGTGGTACCAGTACGGGAGTAGATGCCAGGCGTCTTTTCAGTTCCTGAAAGCTGTGCTCACATTGTGGAGTCCACTCGAACTTTTTATCTTTCTTGAGGAGTTCAGTTAGAGTTTTGGCAACTTTGGAGAAGTTCTCGACAAAGGGCGACAATAGCTCGCTAAGCCAAGGAAACTCCGAACTTGCTTGACCGATTCAGGTGGAGTCCAGTTAATGACGGCTTGAACTCGCTCGGGATTGACAGCAATACCCTTACTAGAAATTAGATGTCCTAGATAGGTCACTTCTGGTAAAGAAAATTCGCATTTAGAGAACTTGGCATAAAGGCGATGCTCTCAAAGTTTCATCAACACTAGCCTTAGATGCTCGACATGTTCTTCCTCGTTCTTGGAGTAGATGAGTATATCATCAAGGTCAACCACAACGAATTTATCCAAATACTCCATGAAGATTGAGTTCATTAAGCGAGAGAAAGTGGCTGGAGCGTTGGTTAAACCGAAGGACATGACGGTGTACTCGTATTGGCCATAACAAGTAACAAAGGCTGTTAGGAATGTCCCCGTTCTTGATTTTGATTTGATGGTAGCCCAACCTCAAATCCATTTTGGAGAAGATTGAGGATCCAGCGAGCTGATCATACAGGTCGTTGATCCTGGGGAGCGGATACTTGTTCTTGATCGTGACCAGGTTAACTGGTTGATAATCTACAACCATCCGATCCGTACCATCCTTCTTCTTGACGAAGAGGACGGGACACCCATGGAGACGAACTAGGACGGATGAAACCCTTTTTCAAGGACTCATCGAGTTGTTTCTTAAGCTCGGCTAGTTCTAGTGGCGCCATTTTATAGGGTCTTCTAGCAATTGGGACAGTCCCTGGAATAAGATCTATCACGAACTCGACATCTCTGTCAGGTGGAACACCTGGCAATTCTTCTGGAAAGACATCCGGAAAGTCACGGACTACCGGAACGTCTTCGAGGTCTGGCAAAGGACTGGCGTTAAGAGAAAATAGCTGTCGCTTGGCTACTCGGGTCAAGACATTGACTATCTTTCCCGAAGGATGGGTGAGTTGAACAGTCCTAGAGAAGCAATCAATCTTGGCATGATGGGCTGACATCCAGTCCATACCCAAGATGATATTAATATCCGAAGATTTAAGAGCTATCAAAGATGCGAGAAAAACAAGTCTGTCGACTTGTATTTCATTTCCATGGCTTACTCTAGAGGTTTGCCATCTAGAACCAGGAGTAGAAATTTCCATAGTGGAAGGCATGTCACAGAATGCGGTGTTATGCAAACGAGCATAATTTTCGGATATGAATGAATGTGATGCTCCAGTATCGAAAAGAACAGATGCCGGGTGGCAATTAACAAGGAGCGTACCGAGAACGACGTTGGGATCCTCTTGAGCTTCTTCAGCAGAGATACAGTTGACATGGCCACGTGCAGCGGTGGCCGGCTTGGCGTAGAACACTTTCCCTGTCGGCTTGCCACGGCCAACAACTTTTCTAGATTGGTTGGGGTTGGTCTGGGGACACTCGCGCAGGCAGTGGCCCGATTCCCCACACTTGAAGCATGTCACGGAGCTGGTGCGTGGAGGAGCATTGTTGGTTGGACCACCATAGGGCTTGGCTGGTGCAAACTGTTGAGCTGGACGAGGCGCCTAATAGGATGGCCTCGGTGTGAACCTGGGTGGCAGGGCAGTGTTAGGCACCCACACCCGACGCTTCTGAGGACCAGCACCGGATGAGGAACCCATGTCACGGCCATGCTTGCGTGTTGCTTCGTAATCAGTCTGACCAGACTCAGCATTGATGGCTTTGTTAACAAGCTTCTGAAAAGATGTGCACTCATGCAGACGGAGGTCATGGCGAAGCTCAGGGCTAAGTCCCTTGCGGAACCTTGCTTGCTTCTTGGCATCAGTGGAAACTTCCTCAGTTTCATACCGTGCTAGGTTACCGAACTCCCTGCTGTATACATCCACAGAGAGTCGACCTTGAGTGAAATTGCAGAACTCCTCACGTTTACGGTCCATAAGACCCTCCGGAATGTGATGTTCACGGAAAGCCTCGCTGAATTCAGCCCAAGTTGTGACCTGGCCCACTGGGTGCATGGCTCCATAGTTCTCCCACCAGAGACTGGCGGGGCCTTCAAGATGATATGCAGCAAAAGTAACCTTGTCAGCCTCAGCTACGAGTGCAGAGCGTAGCTTGTGAGTAATACTGCGAAGCCAGTCATTAGCGTCGAGGGGCTCAACGGAGTGGTGGAAAGTGGGTGGATGTAACTTGATGAAGTCACTGAGTGACACCAAGTTATTCCTCTGATGGTGTGCCGTGTTTTGCTCGATGAGCTCCAACAAACGGTTGGTCTCCCGCTTGTTTCTCTCGGCCTCCAGCATAACCTCGGCCAGAGAAAGAGGGTGAGGCAGGTTTGTTTCCCCAACTCTGCTGCCTTCGGCCTGCTCTGGGGGAGCAGGGTTGGTGCGGGTGTTAACCATCCTAGGAAAACAAGACAATGGTTTAGTCCAGAATGATAGGATTCTGACATAGAAATGTAGAATGTAATGGATAACTTGGAATGTAAGATGATCATCCATATGACATGGTAGATACAGAAACTGCTTCTTTTATTCCATCGTCATACACACCATACAAGGTTTAGTACAAAACCAAACAAAGTGCTGCTACGGTGAAAGGAGGATTACATCTCATCGTAGGCATTCCATCTCCTATACATTATTTTTCTACACCTCTGGAAGGCGGTACAAACTAAGTCATATCTCACGAGTCACGCAGGACGGTGGACGATACAACTAGTACGATACTAGTGATACTACTACTAACTTAGACAGCTCCGTAGTAGTCTTCATAGAAGTCACCTCCATAGCTTGGAAGCTCAACATGATCATCCGGAAACAGTCGGTCCCGTGGAGCTTGTGGACCATAGGGGCTAGGATGAGGTCTTGGACCAACAAACGGTGGCCTGCGAGGACCACGAGGTGGGGTGATGCCTCCTACATCACGCCAATCCATCATGTCTGGCAGAGCAGATCTCACAGGATAGAGATCGCGCATATCCATATATCCAGCTTGCACAGCCGGTGCAAACCGAGTCAAAGTGGCCCAATGATCAGCACGGGTATTGAAAAGCTCCAGTCTCAAGGCCCAATTTTCACGGTCCTTGTCTTCAAGCAACTGTGCAGTGATGCGGGTTAGTGAGTCCTCCTGAGTGGAGTCAGCATAGATAGCCTGGAGATACCCTTGTGCTCCCGGAAGTGAGGCTGGCATATATCGAAAGTCAGAGTCCCGAAATAGGCCAGTCCTGACTCGCATGATGGTCATCGTAGAGTAGGCAGCATCCTGCACAGCCATCTCAATAGTAACCCCGAGTCCATAGGAGCAGTGGAGGGGCTCGGCAGATCCAGGATAAGATGGAAATATCCTGACAGTGCAAAAATATTGACTTTGATTAAAGTCTCGGAATTGCTCTTCGACCGTGTACTCAGGATACTAACGGTATCCTGCCTCAGTCATTACCCTGACCAACATGGCAGTATGGTCGGGTACATCTAGGCATCGAGTCAAACGAACCACTTGATTCTGAGGACGGGAAGCCATCTGGAACAAGATAAACACAAGACATTAAGATTCCTAGCAGAAATTGGACAGCATAACGGCTGTAAATGCTCAAAAGGATTTTGAGGCATTTTGCAAAGAATTGCATAGACACTCAACAACATCATATCAAGGTTCTGGGTCCATCTTAGCAACATAATGGGGTAGTAGAACTGAACTAGGCTTGTATCCATCAACCTATAAGGTACTACTGATTAGTAACACGTGAACCTGATAGAGAGGAGAGATCCTAATTCCTTAATCCCCGGTGGAAGAATAGACAGACTCAGATCAGAATGTCATGAGATAGAGAAGTAAAAAGAGCCTTACGTTCCATCCCACAATCAATTCCCCTACATATAACTAAAGCATTTCTAGACTCAACATCGACCAGTTTGGCTTGGAGAACCTACAGGCAGTTCCGGCTCTGATGCCAACGCTGTCAGGACCCCGACTCAATGCCACAGCGATCTAGCATGTAACACCTCATATCACTTTGTGGCCTCACGCACGGTATTCCCACGGGTCTTGTCTTACCTTTGCCCGGGACCGTTTGTGCCTTTTGGCACACGTATATGATAGTGTCGCTAGCATCCATATGGTAAGGAGCCCGGGATGACATGGCTAGTCGTAAACCCAAAGTGGCACAGACTTACAGGGACAGGCATCCATGACCCAGCATTGAACGTGTCGGTCATCAGCAAGTGAATCCGGGCTGTAGCACTGGGCTAGCAGGACTCCGGTAAACTGGGCTGTAGCGGGCTAACAGGACTTCGGTATCCATCGCGTGACATTTCCCCGAAGGGACAGACACAGGAACGAAGAAGGACACATGCCGGCCAGCCTAAGTGCTCCGGAGCAGTAGCAAGCTACCAAGGCTCAGTGGAGACACTAGGAGACATTTCCCGGTAAGAGAGGCTACTAAGAATAAACAACTAGATAGTCAGATCCCACACATACCAAGCATTTCAATCATACACACAATATGCTCGATATGTGCAAATACAACAAGGCATCACAACATGACTCTACAACACAAGTACTTTATTTAAAGGCTCAGGGAGCCATACATATCATACACACAAGTATGGGTCACACGACCCAGCATTCAAGTCATACAGACATACAAGCCAACAGCGGAAGTAACTTGTCTGAGTACAGACAACTAGTAAAATAAAAGAGGCTTGGGAAAGCCTGGCTATACTACGTGGTCCTGCACAAGCTCAGGATCACCACCTGGGCTTCAACCTACTCATCGATGTCAACGTCTACGAAGAACCCATCAGAAGGGGTTGCAGCGTCTTCTAAAAAATGTAAATTAAAGCAACATGAGTATAAAGGTACTCAGCAAGACTTACATCAGATCCTACATACATGCACATTATCAAGAAGGGTTGGTGGGGTTATTGCAGCAAGCCAGCTTTGACTCTTGGCTAAGCTATCCTACGAGACACCAACTTGAAATGGTTTTGCGCACACGAGTCCACTACTCACCACTTCAATACACTACCGAGGATCCACCTCCGTCATCCTACGGAAGAGCCATCCTCGGCACTCATGCTTATCTTGAGATTTTTAGCAGTATCCATTTACTTGTCTATGAACTGTATAGGAAACCAAGTAGTCCTTTACCGCGGATGTGGCTATTCGAATAGATCATGTTAACCCTGCAGGGGTGTACTTCTTCATACATGTTTCCACCACTTAGCGTCTGCACACGACATGTGCTCGGCAGACTTCAAGCGAAAGCCGACATGGGTGTAGACCATGACCTACCTAAACACCTAAGTCTCTAGTCCAGGTTTATCGCCTATTCAGGTTCCATCCGCAGGGAGTCCGACCGGGGTATCCACATACGGCCCTGAACGATGTGTACAGGGTTCCGAGACACCTAACGGGTGCCCGGTATACCCGGCCACGTACCTACCGCATCACAGCCCACCCCGCGGGTCAGCGCTGTCCATGGCCTCTAGTAAACTACAAACACCAGAAACTACTTGCAACTCCTGGACAGAGGACTAGGGTGAATAAGAAGTCGAGCTGGGTCATATTTCAGGGCCCAATGTATGGTAGTAGCTGAATCTTAAATCACACATACATATCTCAGTGCTTAAGGTCGGCTTCAATGAAACAACCCACCATGTACTCCTACATGGCCTTTCATCAATACCTTTACCAAATCATGTTCAACACATCACTCTCATTACCGGCATGATCATTTCACTCTAGCCCATCACCCAGATGGACCAGACCCGACACGACTCTAAGCATAGCAGGCAAAGCAAGGTAGGAACAACACATACATATGGCTCAATCAACTCCTACACATGCTAGTGGGTTTCATCTAGTTACTGTGGCAATGACAGGTCATGCAGAGGAAATGGGTTCAACTACCGTAGCACACAGCAGTTTGAAACGCGTTGTCTTAATGCAGTAAAAGAGAGCAGAAGCGAGAACATGGGATTGTATCGATATGATCAAATGGTTGGTTGCTTGCCTGATGGGTCGATGCACTGATATTGTTCTTCGTTAGGGTAATCGTGGTACTCCTCGGAGGCAGAACCTGCCGCAAAGAGCACCAATACACAAACATCACCAAACAATATGCAACAATATGATGCATGCATGAGACATGGCAAAATGAGTGTATTGGGCTAATGCAACTAAGACCAGATGGGTTTGAACCATTTCGAATCAAAGATTCAAGTTTCAAACTCATAAATGGCCCTTTTAAGTGCTTTATCTTGTTCTGCACTAAACATCAGGTTAGCTTGCTTAAACATGAATGAAACCAGTACAGATGGATAGATTGGATTTTTCTGATCATTTTTCATATATATAAAACTTTGCATTTGGAGTTACAGATTAATTTCTATGATTTTTTAAAGTTTGTGGTATTTACTGGAATTTCCTGTGCAATAATAATTCCAGTAAATAAATTATTGCGTCAGCATTACGTCAGGATGACGTCAGCGGTCAACGGAATAGTCTAGGTCAACCCTGACTAGTGGGTCCCGTGTGTCAGTGTAATTAGTTTAACTAAATATTAATTAAAACTTATCCGGGTTAGTTAATAGGGCTGGGCCCCACCTGTCATTGACCCAGGGGTCAAACTGGGTCCACCCGTGGTCAAACGAGGGGTCAGCTGGGTCAACTCACCGGCGTTTAGCCGCCAGCGAGGCCGAACGCGGCGGCGAGAGTGGTTTTGTGCATTCCGACGACCAAAAGAGCCGCGGAGGGCATCTACGTGTAGCTGGGAGCAAGCCGCAACTCTTGGTGGTGTTGGTTGAGCTCGGGGTGGCCGGAAACGGCGCCGGCGATGACTTTGGCGGTTGCCGGAGTTCGGGTGATGAAGAACCCGAAGCTACGGGGCACGGCGAGGCTCGTGGTGAGGTGCTACGGGTTCTTGAGAGTGCGTTGGACATGGTGGTGTGGCTAGTGGGTGACCGGAGTCACGTCGGCGACGAGCTCCGCGGCGGTGCGTGCGGGTGAGCTTCGTGTAGTCGCTACGGGGCTCGAGAGTGAGAAAGGAAAGGGGGGAGAGGTAGCTGGGCTCACGGCAATCTCGAGAGAGCAGACGGCGCGGTCGGGGATGAGCTGGTGCGGTGGCGACGGCGAAGGGGATCTCCGGCGATTGCGGAGTCGGGCAAGGTCGGTGCAGAGGCCTCGGGGAAAGCAAGCGCTCGGGGCTCGGCTAGCTCGAAGAAGAGGAGGGCGGCGGAGCTCCTGGACACGACGGCACGGCGCAAGGACGACGGAGAGCGCGACTACGGTGACGGTGCGGCTGCGGTGGCGCCGGCCATGGCGTGGGAGAGCGAGGGAGAGAGGCAGGGGAAGAATGGATGTGTCCACGGGGTTCGGGGCACGACGTGGAGCTCATCCAGGCCAGCAGAGAGGCGAGGGGAGGAAGCAGGGCGGCGGGCAGCTGCGTGGCGCACGCTGGTGCCGCCGTCGAGCACCTGCCTGCCTGCCTGGCGAAGGCAAGCAGCTCGCTGGAGCGGCTGCTGGGCTGGGCCGGCTAGGTGGGCGGGCTGGTGAGCTGCCAGGTTAGTTCCCTCTCTCTCTTTTTATTTATATTTTTTTATTTATTCTATAGCTTTGTGGACTTTCTAAAAATACCTAGACAACTCCAAAAATCACCAAACTGCTCGTGGCCACTAACTGGAATATATCCAGCATGGAACATTTTAGTTTGGGATTATTTGAGCATTTAAAATAATTTATATAATTTAAATGCCCAAACTCAAATACTTATGATTTAATTCAAAAACCTTAGGATGACCTAGAAAATTGAGCACCACTTTTGGCAGAGGTTCTGAACCAAGACAAAAATGATGGACATTTTAGAAGGGCATTTCAGGTTCATTGAAAATATTTTTAGTAAACCCTAGTTGGTTTCAGAGGGGGCTGGGGGTTCTGTCATCCCCATTTCAAGTTTCTGTTGAGAAAAATAGACATGATGCAACACTCTAATGCATGAACTAGCTAGGGTGTGACAACGCAGCAGGCCGGTGGGTGGCCTCCTCGATTCAGGAGGAGGATATTGCGAAGCTGAGGGAGGTTGGATACCTTACTGCTGATATCCAGCATAGGCTTCCTGCTCCGGGGTAATTCATCCCCACGCCGGAGCCCAATGAGAGCGTTGTGTTTACTCCTCACTTCCTCCGAGGCCTAGGCCTCACCCTCGACCCCTTTGTGAGGGGGCTCATGTTCTACTATGGCTTGGATTTCCATGATCTGGCTCCAGATGCCATCCTCCATATCTCGTCTTTGATTATCGTGTGCGAGGCTTTTCTCCACATCAACCCACACTTCGGCTTATGGCTAAAGACCTTCAATGTGAAGCTGAAGATGATCGAGGGGCGACATGCGGAGTGCGGGGGCACCATAATAAGCAGGAACGTCGATGCCCCATGGCCAGCCTTTTCCGGAAGTGTCCGACATATGACAATAGAGATGGTTCTATGTCACCGCTCCCAGAGGCACAAAGTGGGTAGCTGCCACCGAGTTCCGCTCAGGCCCTCCATCATAGTTGGCATATTGGACCGATGTGGGACGGAGTTATGGGCCTGCTGGCGATGTACCAGAACTGCAGAATCGCATCCGGGATCTTATTAGGAGGGACATAAATCTTGTCAGCATAATTCAAGTAATGCTAGTCCGACGGATATTGTCGTGCAAACTTCGGCCTCTCCGTATGTGGGAGTTTAATCTGGAGGGCGCGCGGACTATTAAGCACTTCTCCGGCCTGACTCTCGAAGGAATGTGTAAATTATTCTTCGGACCACAAGCAAAGTGTCCGGACGCCACCGAGGATGCGGGCCTAAGCTGCAATCGGCTAGATGCCCAAGTAAGTAACCTTAAAGCCGGGCACTTCATTTATATTTATCATGATTATTATTCTAACACTCCCTCCGCGGCCAGGAATGGCTCGACAAGGCAAAGAGAATCAGGTGTCCGGCACCACTTCCTGAAGGCCCGCCTGGTCCCACCATTGCAAAGATGCTGGATCGGGCGCTTAACAAAATCCCTTCAGAGAAGGACGAAGGAAAGGGCAGTGAAGCCGAACTTCACGCGCTGCGCATCCAGACCGGGAAAATCGCTAACCCTCCTATGGAGGATAGTCAGGAAGGGAAGGTCAAAGCCTCCTCCCCACGCGGGAAGAAGAGGGCCACCTCCGAAGATTTGGAGGCGGAGACGCCCAAGCAAGGGAAGAAAACATCACCAAGGGGCTCTTCCACGACGGGCGCCCTCACCACGTCATGCCCACCAACGGGCCAGCCCTCCAACGAGCCGTAAGTCATTCATTAATTTTAAGGTGAGATGTTACTCCGAGATCCATAACCAGGACTTCATTTTTTGTAGTCCGGCGAGCAGCTCTTCTCAACAGAGTTCGTCTTCGGGGGACCTTCGTCCGGAGATGATCGAGAGTGAAACCCCACCCAAATCTCCGCCTCATGAGGCGGGCAACATGGAGGTGTCGTCACGGAGGAGTCCGGATATACCAAAGCCGGAGGCTAGTACGTCAGCCGCCCTGAGCCTGAAGCATTTGGCTCCCACGGGGGGCGATGAGAAGGGTCTGGCGCAGTTTAGTGTCCGGCCGGACGTACTGACGGGCCGTCTGGAGCGAGCCGCACTCTCGAAGGAGCACCACTCTTTAATGAGCATGATGCTCACGAATATTTCATCCGCTACCAGCGGCTTGAATGAGGCATTTACAAGCCTGCTCAAAGGCTTTGAGGTATGTAAAAAATGCACAACTTTTTGGTTATGAGGCACACGCTAGGTGTGCTCCCTATAGAAAGTAGCCCCTGAGACTCTGATTGCTCGCCATAGGCGGCAAACGGGGGATCATATACTGATGGCTGCGCCGTACATGTGCGCAGGTATACAAGGATCCGGCAGCCGACCAGTCTGTTGAAGTTGCTGAACTAAGGAGGCAAATCGGGTCCATCGATTCCGATATTACGCTGGTGAATAAACGGCTTGAGGAATCCCAGGTTATGTGCTTGGTTTTTATTATAATGTGTAGGAAAATGCCGAAGCGGTATAATATTAATGCAATATATGTATATATGTGCACTGCAGATGGTGCTGCTGCCGTGGAGGCCTTGAGGGCGGAACTTGCTCAAGCGAAGGAACAAGCTCAGGCTAGCAATGGGGCTACCCTAAAGGCGACCGAAGAGTTGAAAGCCGAACAGGCTGCTCGTCGCCAAAGTGAGGAAAAGATGGCCGAAATGGCTGAAGAGTTAAAAAATGCCGCCGACCGGTATGCACTCCTTGAGAAGGAGAAAAAGGCTAGTTTGGCTGAGCTGGACAAGGCACGTAATGCCGCCAAGGAGATGCAGACCGAGATCCGGAGTATGCGGTAGGAGCTCCAACAAGCTGACAAAATGGTGGCTGGGGGCTCGTACTTACTGCGGACGAAGTTCTTAGATCCGAAGTATGCTCCCCGGGCGGGTCGGATGAGTCCTGCGGACGCATATGCGGACTTGGCGAATAGTACAGCTGACGCTGTCAAGTTCTTAGAGGGTCAAGGCGATGAAGAAGTGAAGAAGCTTTTCTGGTCGCAGTTTAATTCTCCCACTCGCCCGCTGCCGCTGAATGAGAAGGTGGCTGCTATGGCGGAGCTCCACAGGCTGTCCGGACTTGCAATGCGGTCTGTAATAGACCATCTTTGGCCGAAGGGGCCTAAGCCGGACAACTACTTTGGTTTGGTGCAACAATTCCTTTGAGCCGTGTCCCGGATTGACGCCCTGAGAAGGTCGGCGTGCATATAGGGTGCGCGGATGGCTCTAGCCCGCATTAAAGCCTACTGGACGGATATGGAGGCCACTGTAATAGTGAGCCAGGATCTGGCCGGAGGCCAACATCCGGCCAAGCACTACTTGGCGCAAGTCACAGAAGGTGCCCGCCTGATAGAGCCGCAGTGCTTGAACAGTGTTTTATTCAAGTGATAAGTTGAATCATTGTAGAAAACAATGTTTAGTTTAATTATGAGGCTATGTTTATACTTTTGCCCAGAACTATGATT
This sequence comes from Triticum dicoccoides, assembly GCF_002162155.2. Classification (NCBI taxonomy): domain Eukaryota; kingdom Viridiplantae; phylum Streptophyta; class Magnoliopsida; order Poales; family Poaceae; genus Triticum; species Triticum dicoccoides. Next base: position 559,593,003 of record NC_041385.1, read on the forward strand.
GTCCTCCCTTTGCGGCTATTATTATATGTATAAGTAGTCTGAAAGATAGCAGTCGTTGGCTTCAGCCCCCTCGCGGACAATGTGGGGGTGTTGGCGAAATAATATGCATAATCACACTTGATCCAATGTCTTGGTCCATTAAGGAGGTGATCCCACGCCGAACTAGGCAACCGGACTATATAGCTGTAACACTTTTGCTTAGCCATGGGAGTCTAATGGTGGGGCTACTATGTAGCCCCTGGTACCTCCACGTGCATCCGAATACGAGCGCATGTGTACATGGTCGGGAAACGGCCCTTCGTTAAGGCGGAGGAATCTTTAGGGATTCCGGTGAGTCTTCGAGTGGTTGAACAGTCTCTCGCTGTATCATGACGGTCAGTTTTCGGCTTTCTCTACTGAGGCGCTCATCCGGAATAACCAGGGCACAATCGCAGTAGTTCTCCTTTGGCCTGCCTTAGCCGGATGATAGCGAACATAAGGCGGCAAACCCAGGAGCCGGGCAAACCCAACATTTTGACCAAAGACATGATTCAGAGCTGATGCATATACGGCCAAACTCGTGACGCCGAACACTCCCGAGGGTATTCGGTCTTTTGTAAAAGAAGATAGGCTGACAAGAGCCTATTTTAAGCCCTTTATTTCTAGGTACGTGCAATTTAGTCTGCCGTGGCCAAATGCCAAAAACGGCAGTATCCTCTATGGGTATAGAACCCATGGGATGGTTAAACAACAAGAGGCAATAGAAAAGGTTTACATAGGGGCTTAATCTAAAAAGAAACCTATTGCACGAGGCCCTGCTGCACGTCTGCGCCTTTGTGTCCGTGGTGCCGTATCCTGGAACGGTATCACGCGAACATTGTCTGTAAAATATAAAAACTCGTAGGAGGGTGCAACGTAAGTATGCGATCAACAATAAGAGTGTAAGCTGTTGGCCTGCCGATAAGGTCGAGCCAAGCGTGGGGCTGTATTAAGTAAAGACAGCCCCTGGTTTCCCTTATGGGATTACATATACAGTGCCATGTTTGAATTTATCCAGGCTACCGGACTCGTCTAACCGTGTCTGTGGTCGTAATGACCAATCATGTTTTCTAAAACTGGAGGCCTCTTATAGTCCGGCCACCAGGGCCGTCGCATATTCCTCTGCGCGTGAAGGACACTTTATGATTCCGTGAATGGTGATGACGCCACGGGGACTGGGCATCTTGAGTTTAAGGTGGCCATAGTGCGGCAATGCGTTGAAGCGGGCAAAGACCATTCTTCCTAGCAATGTGTGATAGCTACTTTGGAAGGGTGCGACAGTGAAGAGCAGCTCTTCGGTTCTGGAGTTGCCTGGGGAGCCGAATATTACTTCCAGCACGACGGAGCCCCTGGCGCAGGCTGCAACGCCTGGTATCACCCCTTCAAAGGTGGTGTTGCTTTGTTTAATTCTGGATGGGTCTATCCCCATTCTGCGGACAGTGTCCTCGTATATTAAACTGAGACCACTGCCGCCGTCCATGAGGACACGGGTGAGACGGTATCCGTCGATTAGTGGGTTAAGCACCAAGGCCTGTGATCCTCCCCGCCGAATACTAGTTCGGTCGTCCATGTGATCGAAAGTGATCGGACGAGACATCCAGTAGTGAGACATGGGTACGACGGGCTCTATATCGTGCGCTTCTATGGGCGCGCGTTTATGCCCTCTCGTGGATGTGCGAGTCGCGTGGATCATGGTTACTGTTTTAACCTCTGGCGGGAATTTTTTCTGTACCCTAGTGTTCGGCTGGTGAGGTTCATCCTCGTCTTCGCTTGGTGTGCCCCTCCCCTTGTGTTCATCATTTAATTTGCCGGCCTGCTTGAAGACCCAACACTCTCTATGGGTGTGGTTCGCAGGTCTTTCCGGGGTGCCATGAATTTGGCATAGTCTGTCCAAGACTCTGTTCAGACCGGATGGTCCGTCTTTAGTGCCTTTGAATGGCTTCTTATTCTGATCAGGTTGAGAGCCCCTGAATCTGGCGTTAACCGTCGTGTTATCTGGGCTCTCTTCCTTGTTTTGGCGTTTGTTTTTATTTCGCCGTGGCTTCCCGTTGCCATCCCTTAGTTCGGATGTGGTGGGGTCGCTGGTGCCTTTACGGTCCAACCAGCTATCCTCACCCACGCAAAAGCGGGTCATAAGGCTTGTTAAGGCTGCCATTGTCCTTGGCTTTTCTTGGCCAACGTGTCGGGCGAGCCATTCGTCACGGATGCTGTGTTTGAAAGCCGCTAAGGCTTCAGCGTCCGGACAATCGACAATTTGATTCTTCTTAGTGAGAAATCTGTTCCAAAGCTTGCGGGCGGACTCTCTGGGCTGTTGGATTATGTGACTTAGATCGTTTGCATCCGGAGGCCGGACATAAGTCCCTTGAAAATTGGCCCTAAAAGCGCCATCGAGTTCCTCCCAACTCCCAATTGAGTTTTCGAGGAGGCTTTTCAACCAATGTCGAGCTGGTCCCTTCAACTTGAGGGGAAGGTATTTGATGGCGTGGAGGTCATCCCCACGAGCCATGTGAATATGGAGGATAAAATCCTCGATCCAGACCCCTGGGTCTGTCGTGCCGTCGTATGCTTCTATGTTCACAGGTTTAAAGCCTTGTGGGAATTCATGGTCCAGTACTTCTTCGGTGAAGCACAGTGGGTGAGCAGCCCCTCTGTATCTGGACGCATTGTGGCATGTAGTCGGCTGTTGTTGTGTCCGGGGTTGATTCCGAACTGGTATCTGGCTTTTATGAGCGTTTGGGTGACCACAGTCCTGCGCTGGGGTGTGTCTTCTAGATCCATATATGGACCTCGCTGCACCGGTCTTTTTATCCGGATGCTCACATGGATCGTGTGCAGTGTCCGCGACCGCTCTGTTATGGTTGTGAGGTGGTACGTCTGGTTTCTTGGTCGAATTTTCTTTTGGTGGAACGGCCGCGTCATCGAATTCTGGCAGTAGCTTGTGCTTCGGATAGCTTTTCGTATGGCGGTCATCGCCATATCTTTCTTCAGTGTCTAGCACCCTATTCCACCTAGGACTTAGCTTTTCCTGTGCGGCCTTGAGTCGTTGCTTCTGCTTTTCTAGACTTCTTGCGGTAGCCATAAGCTTTCTGTGGAGGTTGTCTCGTTCCACTTGTTCGTCCTGGATGATGAATGCATCATCGTCCGGACTGTCTTCCTGTTCTGGGGCGGCATCTTGAGATCGTCCCTTCGGATCACTGTGATCGGGTATTTGCTCCGAACTTGATTTGGCGTGACCTGGCTCGTCCCGCTCCATCGCTGGGTCCATGTGGTCATTATTGCTTTCGGAGTTTACGGGTATATAAACCCTTCTTGCGCTCTTGTCGCTATTTTTGCCATTGCTGGACTTTGAGCGGCGTCTGCGCCGCCTCTTTGGCTTTTGCCCGGGTGTTTTATCGTCCGAGCTGCCGTCCTTATTGCGCATATCTACCATGTATATATCGTGTGACAAGGTAATAGTCCCGCGCTCCAGTGATCCTGGAGCCTCTCTTGCATCATCGTCCATACCGTCGATGTCTTCGGAGTCAAGCACGTCGGTTAATTCTTCGATCGTGGCAATGAAGTGGGTGGTGGGTGGGTGCCGAATTCCTTCGTCGGCTGCTTCCCACTCGGGTCGGACATAGTTCGGCCCAGAGTTTCCTGATAAAGAGAGAGACTTCAAGGAGTTTAGCATGTCGCCAAAGGGCGAGCGCTGAAAGATGTCCACAGCGGTAAACTCCATTACCGGAGCCCAACCTGGCTCGGCTGGCTCGAGAGTGAGCGGAACAGGACTAACAGCCGGATATGAGTCCGGGGGTCCGGGGTTACAGGCCTCCACAGAGGAGGGACCCGTGTTCGGCTCCACCGCCGATAAGTGTGCGGCCTGCGGAGCGGGGTCTAGCCCTCCGTCCATAGGCAACGCAACCTATCCTAGATTTAGATCCAAGGCTGCTTCAGGGATGATGTCCCGGGCACTGTCCGACAGCAGGTCTAGGTCGTGCTCGTCATGGCTATCCGGCGCACCTGGCGCAGGCTCGAATCCGTCGAAGATCAAGTCTCCGCGGACATCTGCCGTGTAGTTCAAGTTTCCGAACCTGATCTGGTGGCCAGGGGCGAAGCTGTCAATCTACTCCAACTGGCCAAGCGAATTGTCCTGTAGTGCGAAGCCACCGAACACAAAGATCTGTCCGGGGAGAAAATCTCACCCTAGACCATGTTGTTGCCGATTAAAGACGCCATCAAGCCTCGAAGCGACGACACAGAGGAACTCTCAGTGAAAGCACCAATGTCGGTGTCAAAACCGGCGGATCTCGGGTAGGGGGTCCCGATCTGTGCGTCTTAGGCTGATGGTAATAGGAAGCAAGGGACACAATGTTTACCCTGGTTCGGGCCCTCTTGATGGAGGTAAAACCCTACTTCCTGGTTGATTAATATTGAAGATATGTGGAATACAAGAGTAGATCTACCACGAGATCGTAGAGGCTAAACCCTAAGAGCTAGCCTATGATGGTATGATTGTAATTGAGATCGGCCTTCTAAGGACCATGCTCTCCGGTTTATATAGACACCGGAGAGCTAGGGTCTACATGGAGTCGGTTACAAGGAAGGAAACATAATATCTGAATCGCCAAGCTTGTCTTCCACGCAAAGGAGAGTCTCATCCAGACACGAGCCGAAGTCTTGAGTCTTGTATCTTGACGCTTCTATTGTCCGGACGATGTATATAGTCCGGCTATCCGGATACCCCCTTATCCAGGACTCCCTCAGGCGGCTTCGTCATTACCGCCCGTTCGGCCCCCACACCGATGATGACTTCTCAGGTCATCAAGAACAGTCTCCACGCCAGCTCAGAATTCGCCGAGCAGTTGGATCCAATAGAACTCTCCTCCCTCAACGAGCTCTTGGATCGCATCGCCGCCCTAGGAGTCGCTATGGACTACGATCAGATCGGGCTTAAACCCGACCAAAGGTACATTGACTCTCCGCTGGTCACCCATCAGATAGCGGTGGTGGAGGAACAACACAACGATTCTTCCTCTATTTTGAGGACGAACTATGTCCGGATTCCCGAGCTCTCTGAGCCGGATACCTGTCTACGGGAGGACATGGCTCAGGATCTGAACTTAGAATTGGGCAGCGGGCCATAAAAATTGGGCAACATCCTAGAGTCCGAACTGTCAAGACCGGGAACTCCTTTGCCCCTGGGTCTCAAATCAGGTCAGGGTTCTGATTTTAATCTACCCACCCACCCAGATATAGGTGATCTTTCCCACATTAGACAAGAGCCCGAAGAGACAGTACACCACTTCTGGGCCAGATTCCTCCTTGTAATGAGCAAGGTCAAGGACTGTCACGAGGAAGACGCAATCTCATTCTTTTGCAATAATTGCATGGACAAGGGAATTCTCAATGCCATATGTCACCGTGACATAGCACACTTTGCCGACTTGGCGACCATATTATAGAAATACTGTGCAATGGAAAACGCCTGGAAAACCCAAAAACTCTGGGATCCTCCGGCTCTCACCAAATCCCCCGTCTGAACTAAAAGGGTGCGCTCTCGTAAGCCACCCAATCCAATTACAAAGAAGCCAAAGCCCTTCACAGGGCGTGGAACCGTACTGGAGGGATGGCTCAACAGGCCACACAAAATCAATAGCACACCGGACGCCATACCAACACACAACCTTAGAGCATGTTGGGTACTCCGGCAAGTGGCCAGGAGCGGCGAGGATCTCCTTATTAACAATGCCGCAGAGCTCCATCCCATGGAGGATAACAATGCAGTACTGATAGTCTTCGAGACTTTTGCCTCAAACAACAGGCGCAAGCGAGCGCTCCGCAACCTCGCCGAAGTCTGCCACGTTGCAGCAACAAACCCATGGAACGACACGGCTATAACTTTTAATGCTAGTGACGAGCCTCAATTCCGAACAGTCCGGGCACCAGCCGCGCTAGTCCTTAGTCCAATTGTGGACGGTTTCCGCCTTACTAAAGTGCTCATGGACAGTGGTAGCGGATTAAACCTCATTTACGAGGAGACTCTTAACAAGATGGAAATAGACAAGAGCCGCAGAGCAGCACGACCTTCAGGGGAATCATCCCTAGTCGGGAGGTGCGATGTGCAGGAAAAATCACACTAGATGTGGTATTCGGCACGCTGGAGAATTAAAGGTCCGAAGAAATCATATTCCAAGTGGCACCATTCAGCAGCGGATACCACGCCCTTCTAGGGCGGGATGCATTCACGAGCTTTCAAGATATACCCCACTACGGGTAGATGAAGCTCAATATGCCCGGGCCCAATGGAATCATCACTCTAGCGAGTCATCCGGACATAGCACTCCGCGCTGAAAACAAAACCGCACTGGCCCTTGAGGCATTATCCGAAGCCCTCGCAGCCGAAGAAATAACCACACTGCGCTCCACAATGGATAGGGACGATGTGATACTCGACAAACGACCTAAATCCACCTCCTTTAAACCAGCGGACGAAATAGTCAAATTCCAGGTCCACCCAACGGACCCTACAAAAACAGCGTTAATCGGGACACAACAGAATCCCACAATAGACGCCGCTCTACGAGAGTTCTTGCGCGAGAATTGGGACATCTTTGCGTGGCATCCTTCAGACATGCCAGGCATCCCACACAGGCTGGCCGAGCATAGCCTAAACATACTAAAGGGATACAAGTCGGTCAAGCAGACTCTTTGGTGCTTTTCAGAACCCAAGCGACAAGCCATGGGAGAAGAACTGGCCAACCTACTAGAGGCCGGATTTATCATAGAAATGAAACATCCGGACTGGCTAGAAAACCTGGTGATGGTACCAAAGAAGGACAAATCCTGGCGCCTATGCGTCGACTTCAAAGACCTTAATAAGGCTTACCCAAAGGATCCCTTCCCGCTACCTCGCATCGTTCAAATAATCGATGCTACCGCAGGACACGACTCTTTGTGTTTCCTTGACGCATACTCTGGATACCATCAAATCAAGATGGCGGAGTCTGACCAGGCCGCAATGGCATTCATCACTCCATACGGCCCCTTCTGTTTTAACATGATGCCTTCCGGGCTCAAAAACGCCGGTGCAACCTATAAACGCATGATTCAGACATGCTTGGAAACACAAATCGGCAAAACTGTGGAGGCATACATAGACGATGTGGTCATCAAAACCAAAAACGTCGAATCCTTAATAGACGACTTGAGGCTTACGTTCGACAATCTCCGAACATATGACATCAAGCTCAATCCGGAAAAATGCGTCTTCGGCGTACCTGCCGGAAAGCTCATGGGCTTCATCGTCTCCAATAGAGGAATCGAAGCAAATCTGGCTAAAATCCAAGCTCTATCACAGTTGGCTACCCCAACAAACCTCAAGCAAATTTTGAAATTAATTGGATGCATGGCTGCCTTAAGCCGCTTTATCTCCCGATTAGGAGAAAAGGCATTACCCCTCCACCGCCTTCTTCGATGCATTGACCACTTCGAATGGACGAATGCGGCTACGGCCGGACTGGAAGAAATATAGGCCCTCTTGGCCAGTAATCCAATCCTGGCCGCACCAAGTATTGGTGAACCCATGCTCTTATATATAGCTGCAACACATCAGGGTGTAAGCGCAGTGCTCGTGGTCGAACGAGAGATGGACGAACATAAGTTCCCGCTTCAAAAGCCAGTATACTACGTATCCACTGTCCTCACTCCATGCAAATCACGATACCCACGTTATCAAAATATAGCGTACGCGGTCTTCATGGCACCCCGAAAACTATGACACTAGTTTCAAGAGTGTTCGATCATGGTGGCTTTCGAAGTACCACTCAATGACATAATAAATAACCGCGACGACACGGGCCGAATTGCTAAATGGGCTATCGAGCTCCTCCCGTTCGACATTACATACAAACCACGACGAGCCATTAAGTCACAAGTACTGGCTGACTTTGTCGCCGAATGGACAGAAGCCGAACTCCCAAAAGAGTACGACGCGTACTCCAATTGGATCATGCACTTTGACGGCTCTAATATGCTGGCTGGTCTAGGGGCAGGCGTTGTCCTGACATCCCCCATAGGAGATACAGTCCAGTACGTACTTCAGATACTATACACATATTCCAACAATGCAGCCAAATACGAGGCTCGTTTGCATGGTCTTCGGATGGCGGTCTCCATGGGCATCCAACGCCTAGAAGTGCGTGGGGATTCGAACCTTGCAATATCTCAAATAAATGGAGACTTTGACGCCAAGGACCCAAAAATGGCGGCCTACCACAATGCCATTCTTAAAATGTCAGCTCAGTTCGAGGGGCTCGAATTCCACCACGGGGTAAGAGAAAACAATCAAGCGGCGGATATCCTCGCCCGCATCAGCGCTAAGCGCGACACCGTCCCACCCAACATCTTCATGGAAAGGTTGTTCAAGCCATCCGTGGTGTGGGAAGGGGAGACCAGCAATATCAGGCCGGATCCGAAGAAAGCCCCAAACTTCGAATACTCTAACATAATCGGAGGCTCCGCCACCAAGATAACACCATCGGCCCACATGATTATGGCCATAATAGCCCCGTGGACGGAACCCTTCTTAGCCTACCTAAATAGGCAATAACTCCCTAAGGACCAAAATGAGGCATGTTGCATTGTGCGGCACTCTAAAGCCTACATGGTCCACGAGGGAGAGCTTTATAAGAAAAGCGTGACTGGGGTGCTCCAAAGGTGCATCTCCAAAGAGGAAGGACGACAACTTTTGGCAGAAATTCATGCCGGACTCGGCGGCCACCATGCTGCAGCTCGGGCCCTTGTAAGCAAGGCCTTCCGTCCAGGTTTCTACTGGCCGACAACCCGAGCAGACATATAGGACCTTGTCCAACATTGCGTCGGTTTCCAGCTCTTTGCCAACCAAAGCCATATGCCGCCTACCGCTCTTCAAACAATCCCCATAACTTGGCCCTTTGCGGTTTGGCAGCTCGATATGGTTGGACCCCTTAATGGAGGAAGCCATAAGAAAAAATACCTGTTGGTCATGGTAGATAAGTTCACCAAATGGATAGAGGCCAAGCCAGTTAAAACGGCCAAATCCGGACCAGTGATAGACTTTATATCCGAAGTCGTACATCGTTACGGTGTCCCACACAGCATCGTCACCGATAATGGCTCCAATTTTGCAGCCGACGAGGTGAAAACTTGGTACAGAAAGATGGGTATTAAGCTCGATTACGCCTCTGTCTATCACTACCAAACAAACGGTCAAGTCGAACGAGCAAATGGTCTTATTATGAGCGGCATCAAACCCAGACTAGTGCGATCCTTGAAGGAATCATATTCGCACTGGGTCAAGGAGCTCAACTCCGTACTATGGGGGCTGCGGACCACGCCAAATCGCACCACCGGATACACACCATTCTTTATGGTGTACAGTGCAGAGGCGGTGTTGCCCTGCGACATTATTCATGACTCGCCTCGAGTGCGCATGTACGAAGAGAAAGAAGCCGAGCTAGATCGGCAGGACAGTTTAGATGCCCTGGAGGAGGAACGGGACGTAGCGACGACCCGTTCCGCATTTTATCAGCAGCAGGCTCAAAGGTATCAAAGCAGAGAAGTATGTGCCAAAACCTACAACATTGGTGAACTCGTTCTACGCCTACCAGAGAAGAAAAATGACAAACTCAAGCCCAAGTGGGAGGGTCCGTTCATCATCGACAAAGTTCTCACTGGAGGGGCGTATGGCCTGGGTGATGCATCAGAAAACTAACTCGAGCCGAACCCATGGAACGTGGCCAGACTCCGAAGATTCTACGCCTAGTGCCAAACTCCGTGTTCGTTCCCCTATCTTTGATTTTTTTTAAAAGATATACCCTCCTCATTTCTTTCTTTTCTTTTTATATATAGCCTTAAATGCTTTAAGTGTGCTTCGACCGCATACTCCTGCCACACTATGTGTGTTCAGCATACCTGGGGGCTTCTTACACAGAAGCTTAATATAAATTATCTTCTGGGCTTTATGCCCACCACATATGCGTCATTTCTCCATATGTGCCTTTTTCACCATTATATGCATCAATATGACTTAAGTTTTGGCCAAGCTGGGTTACCTAGCTCTTGTGTTTCTGCCCTACGTTCCTGTTAATTCGGCTAGGGCATAAGGGGAGCACCTCCATGATTGTTACTGCCGGGTCAGCCGGATGTGTACCTCAGACTGGGTGAAGCCGAAAGCTAGCGTTCTTAAGGGAATATTCGGTCGGTGAACAAAAGATGTCTTCTACTTATTACGAAAACATGCCCCCAGATGTTTATATCCTGTGTTATTTTTTGCAGTTTGGACATGCACATTAATGCATGCACACCCAGGGAAAGGAACCCTTAACGGAACTATTCTCCCTGGAAGATGTTTCTTACTACCCATGTAATATAACATAACTAGTTGGGTACTTGTCTGTTCAAGCACTTATGACCTCTACGCCTGGTTTCCACACGTACCCCGGTTTTTTGAATAACTGAGCGGGTATTCGGATACACTCCGGACTGTCGGGTCCGGAGGTCGAAGCAAAAAGGTCGGCCAAGACAAATGATTTACAATCTGACTAGGGACAAATGTGTCCTTCGAAGTACAAAGTCACTTAGACTGGCTAAATTATTCCTCTATACCATCCAACTGGCTGTCTAGCCTATAGTCCTGTTGGGAATATCTAGCGGCTAATGCTACCTGGTCATACACCAGATGTACATGGATCTCTTTCCCATCTGACCCTATAGGTCCGACCTCGGCCATGTGGTTCAGGTCAGCCTTTGTATATCGTGTCTTCACCATGGCCCAGGCTTCCCCTGCGCCTTGTCAGCAGGCTGATATCTTCCATAATTGGAAGCGCTGCCGCGCTCCCTTGAGCATCTCCACAAGCTCCCCCATACCTCCTGGCAGGGAGACAGATGGCCATAAGGCTTGGGCAATACCCCGCATCACCTGCCGAACTTGTTCTTGCAGTTTTGAGAGCTCCTGCAGGAGATCGCCAATAGACCCAGGCATCTCCTCATCAGGACGACCTGTTAACATACCTACAGACATAATTCTATTAGCAAGCTTCTCCGCCGAACATTATAATGGTTCGTTAGAGCATTTACTGAATATGCCGCGCCAAAGCCTCCTGTTCTCCTTTACGGAGTCCGCAAGATGGGCCCGAACATCCTTTAATTCGACGTCCAGTCGGACGTTTGCGTCCTGGAGAGTATTTTTCTCCTTTATAACCTTGGTAAGCATACGCTTGCTAGCCTTTAGTTGTCGCCGAACATGTTGCTCATCCTCTGGTACGATCTCCGGATTGCCTCCGGGATTGTTTGCAGAGTCTATTGTTAGAACTGCATTCATGTCGAATACTAAAACTGGTACATGCTATGACATTATTTACGTCCGAAGCAAATATTACCAGATGGGGCCTTCGAAGACTCCTCCATTACAGCAAGTGCGGCCCGCAATTGGGCTTTGCACTCCTCCAGCTCTTTAGACAGCTGGGAATTTTTCTCTATTAGAACCTACGCACATGATGATCCTTAAATCAGTTGTGCCAACTGTTTCAAGTCTCAGGGGTACCGATATACATACTTATCAAATTTTCTTACATGTATATCCTTTATGTACTGGTCCGTGGCCCTGGCGAGGCCACCTTGAGCAGCCCGGATGTACGCGTCCCCTGAGTTGAAGGCGTCGAATGCCTCTTCAGAGAAAGTAGGGTCGCGTAGTGCGGACCGTTGGCGCCTATGATTCATGGCGCTCTCCACTTTGGAGATTGTAGCGGAGAATCTATCCGCATCCTTTGTTGGAGGATTATCCGCGTTGACCTCCACCCTTGAGCCCGGCCTCGGAGTCTGGATGGTGGAGGCGTGACCGGCAGGCTCTCCGGATATAGTCCGGTTGAGCGCTCTTTCTGTCAAAAGACAATGGACATTGTTATACTTTAACGAGGATAATTTTGTGGCGGGGTTTTAAACATACTTTTGCAACGGCGTCTCGGTCCTGACTGCCTTCCTTTTAAGCCTTCCCGGCTTCGGTGCCCCTTGTTGGCGAGTCACTGCGGGTTCAGCTTGGCGCCCCGATGACCTACCCTGTAAGGCGCAATACATATGTGGTAGGTGAAGTGTAGAGAGGGAATCCTTTTTGGAAGTCGGGACTCTGGCTTTACTTACCTGGGATACAGGGAGTAGGCCAGGATAATCGGCTGTAATAGCCACCATCACACCATCGCATCTTAACTGATAAAATATCCTGTCGACGAGCTCCACAAATATGTCCGGATCTTCTTTGAGTCCGGGGTCGAGAGCTCGGTTGAGGTCCTTCGGCTGTGGGGATGGGCTGTCAACATCCTTCATAGCTCTTCACAGTTCCTGCTATGAATTGACTAAGTAAGCATTCGTGCTAAAAATATAGGAAAGACTGGAATAAAAGATAGCGACTCACCCAGTCCATCCCATGGCTTAATACGGATGAACTACTCCTCTTCTCCTTTGTATAAATCGGACATTATCTTCTCTAGAGTGGCGGGAGAGTCCTGACCTTTACGGCTACAGCGGGTGGCATCATCTTCCCCATTGAAGTGCCACATGGGTTTTCCCCGATATTGAAGTGGCTGCACTCCCCGCAGTATACATATGGACATGACTTCAATTATTGTCAGTCCTGATCTGGCCAGCGTATTTATCTTGCTCATCAGGAATAGGATCTCTCTGTTATCTTCCTCCTGGGGACTCCTGGGGCGCCAGTTGTAGCATTTCTTCAACGAAGCATTTACGAACTCAGGAAGGCCTTTCCGGATAGGGTCCGAAAGAGGGACATCCTCCATGTAGAACCACTCCGAAGGCCAGTCTTCGGACATCTTCTTTGGGGTACCGGATAGGTATCCGGTCCTGGCGATGCGCCATATTTCGGCAAGGCCCACTTGATATACTGACCCCTCTTGAGTGCGGGGCACGAGGTAGAATAGCCTCTTCCACAGCTTGAAGTGGGCTTCGCAACCCAAAAATAGCTCGCAGAAGGCAACGTAGCCTGCGATATGCAATATGGAGGCTGGGGCGATGTTATGCAGCTGGAGGCCGTAGAACTCCAGGAGCCCGCGGAGGAAAGGATGGACTGGAAATCCGAGTCCCCTCAACAAATAGGGGACGAAGCATACCCGCTCTCCCTTGGATGGGTTTGGATAGCTCTCCGCTTGCTCCCCGCCATTATAAGTGGCTAGTCCAGCTCGGACGGGGACCATGTATGCAGGCGGAAGAAACCCCTTGGTCTGTAGCTCTACTAATCGGCTGCGGGGGACAGAACATTTCTCCCAATCACCTCGCCTAGAGCTACGGGAGCGGGAGGAGGAACCGCGACAACCGGCCATGGTGGTATGGATTTTTTCGGTCACGCTTTTGATGAATGCTCGCTGGGAGGAGACGGTATGATTTGGATCTGAGGATCCCCGTCTCTTTAAATAGATGATTTACTTACATGGTCAGGGTGGAAAATGTAAAAATGACCCGACTTCTCGCATTCGCTCGACACGTGGATGTGGCCATTATGGCAGCACAGAAGCTGAGGAGTGCAATATTGAAGGGAAGCCGAACACTGCTCATTACAACAGGTACTCTGGAGAATTTGGAGAAGAACCCGCCTTGCAATGCCGAAGACAATCTGCGTGCCGGACTCATCGTCATTGAAGCCTGGTTCAGGGGCTACTAAGGGAGTCCTGGATAAGGGGGTATCCGGACAGCCGGACTATATACTTTGGCCGGGCTGTTGGACTATGAAGATATAAGATTGAAGACTTCGTCCCGTGTACGGATGGGACTCTCCTTTGCGTGGAAGGCAAGCTTGGCGATTCGGATATGTAGATCTCCTTCTTTGTAACCGACTCTATATATCCCTAGCTCCCTCGGTGTCTATATAAACCAGAGGGTTTAGTCCATAGGAGGACAACAATCATAATCATAGGCTAGCTTCTAGGGTTCAGCCTCTACGATCTCGTGGTAGATCAACTCTCGTAATACTCATATCATCAAGATCAATCAAGCAGGAAGTAGGGTATTACCTTAGAGAGGGCACGAGCCTGTGTAAACATCGTGTCCCCCGCCTGCTGTTACCATTAGCCTTAGACGCACAGTTCGGGACCCCCTACCCGAGATCCGCCGGTTTTGACACTGACAACCGCCGCCACTTGGGACCCATGAAGGCCACCGCCGAGGCGATGACTGCGCATTCACGTGGTTTCTTTGCTTCTTCATCTCTTCCGAGGACATTCCTCGACCCCGCAAGTGTCTGACGGACATTATGAAGACAAAGGGATCCGTGGGCAGACATTTAGATTATGTACTCCCTTTCCAGCTGGCGGGAAATATTTGTTCTAAGAATGGATAAATTGTATGTATCTTTAACTAAAATAAGTCTAGATACATCCATTTCTAGGACAAGTATTTTTGGACGGAGGGAGTATTAATTATACCAAGAGAGCCAGATTGGCACCGCTTAGTTCATGAAATGTAATGAAATCCATCATGTTTATATGAAGATCCGGCTTTTTTATACGAAATCCTTCATGCTTATATGAAATTAGTCCGTGTTTGCACGAATTTCATATGGTTGGTTAGAGTTGTGAAAATGTATGCCGCTGGCGTTTGATGTCGTCCTCCGCGGAAGGAAGCGGGAGGAAATTTGCCGGCTACCGTTGGAGATGCTCTTATGCTGGAAATAATAGAGTGACATCCAATCCATTTGATTTAATTGCGTGTATGATTGTACCTATATAAAAATTTAATTGCATGTACAGTGTACAGGTGACTTGCAGGGTGGCTACAACTTCGTACAGAAAGTTAAAAAGAAACAAGTCCATCCTTAATCTTGTATTCTAAGTACTCTGTGGGTTCCACTGTCAGTATAGTTGCGAAAGAAGTATATATTAAATAAGTAATATATAATATAAAAATCTAAAGTTAAAGACAAAATTCAAACTCATGTCATCGTGTTGCGAGCATCCGACGCTAACCAGTCCAGCACATTTTTGTTGTAGACCATGATGGAGATATATCTCCATGTCTACTCTTATACTCCATCCGTTCCTAAATATTTGTCTTTTTCAGATTTCAAATGGACTACCACATATGGATGTGTATGTAGACATGTTTTAGGATGTAGATTCACTCATTTTGCTCCGTATGTAGTCACTTGTTGAAATCTCTAAAAAAAATACTCCCTCCGTCCGGAAATACTTGTCACCAAAATGGATAGAAGGAAATGTATCTAGACGTATTTTAGTTTTAGATACATCTCTTTTTATCCATTTTGATGACAAGTATTTTCGGATGGAGGGAGTATTTACGAGCGAAGGGAGTAGAAAACAGAGTTGGTGATGATGGTGTGCGTGCCATCCTGCAATATAGGCCGTCGGATTTATATCTAATGGATAGGAAGGAAACTATGTCAATTTTGCAAAAATATACCCACACCCCTCTCCACGTTCGCAAATAAGGCCTTCCCTCCTTCATCCTTTTCTCTCACAAGATAAACTACTCATACAAATGCATCTTGATGTTCTGTGCAACGCACGGGCATCTAGCTAGTTTCTTTTTAAATAGTTACTGCGATAATTGGGTTGAGGTGATATACTTTATGTCTGCCCCGAATGATTTCAGATTCACTAGTAGTAACAAAGAAGAGGTTGCCTTGTTAATTGACAGAAAACATGGTGAAAACTATCACATGAGGCCGGTAATAACAAGGCACACTGGGTTCAGCATCATTGTCACTACAGCCGTGCGCGCGCGAGAAGTCTACATATCGAGGGGGCTAGTGAGCGAGGCACAGAGACACAATGTTTGAGAGAGAAACCAATTGACAGATTACGATCAGGTCGAGTTGTGACCCATCTGCTATCATTGTTGGGGTGGGAGGGGGGAGGGCGAGGGAGAGAAAGACGTATCGAGAGTGTGCGTGGTAGGCACAGAGGCACAACTAGTGAGTGTGTGTGTATGTGTGTGTGTGTGTTTGAAAGAGGAGTAGATAGATTAATATCAAGATCGAGGTGCCACCCTACTCCTTCGGTGTCGGGTAGTGTGTGTGTGTGTGTGTCTGTGTGTGTGTGTGTTTGAGAGAGAAGCCAGTCGATAGATTAGTATCAAGATCGAGGTGTCACCCTACTCCTTCGATGCTGGGAAGTGTGTGGGGGGGGGCGGGGGCAGTGACACTCACATATCTCTACTCTTATAAAAAATAGAGTTGGTGATGATGGTGTTCCTGCCAACCTGCAATATAGGTCATCCGATTTATATCCGACGGATAGGAAGGAAACTATGGCAATTTTGCAAAAAGATACCCACACCCCTCTCCGCATTTGCAAATAAGGCATTCCCTCGTTCATCCTTTTCTCCCACAAGCTAAACTACTCATACAAATGCTTGATGTTCCGTGCAACGCATGGGCATCTTGCTAGTAGGGAGATGG
Source organism: Triticum dicoccoides (assembly GCF_002162155.2). Classification (NCBI taxonomy): domain Eukaryota; kingdom Viridiplantae; phylum Streptophyta; class Magnoliopsida; order Poales; family Poaceae; genus Triticum; species Triticum dicoccoides. The sequence continues at coordinate 559,609,459 of NC_041385.1, forward strand.
AGTTTGTGTGACACATATCTAGCTATATTAAGGGATAGGTAGATAGCTTTTGTGCGAGGCATACTTAAAGCATCACGAAGATAAACAAACAGTGTGCATGCAAGTGCCAGAAAAATGAAGCGAGAAACAATGTGTGTGTGTGCGCGCGCACGCGCATGTGTGTGTGTGTGTGTGTGTGTGTGTGTGTGAGAGAGAGAGAGAGCGAAATCTCAAAACAAAAGGTGCTCTACTGGAATCCCATTGTATGTATTCATATGGTTCCGGAACTCGAGTTAACCATAGGCATATGTGTGAGAGACATTATTATACTATGATACATTAGTGGCTGTGGGTGGGCGGAATTAAAGGGGTGGGCATGTTAGACAGAGAGAGTGTGTGTGTTTCTGTGTGAGAGACTTGTAGGACGGGGTAGAAAGACGAATTCTAACCTTGACAAAGGGAGAGAAATACACAGAGTGCGTGTGTGTGATTCTGAAGCCCACAGGGAAATGAGATATGTATGCGTGTGAGAGAGATTGCACAATTCATTCACGTATCACTATCTAGCGATCGTGGACGTGCATCGCTTGAACATAAATCAATTTCTACTTCATATCGTGGCCAAAGGTACAATATCGATTCAACGCTGTAAAGATTGGACACTCACATATCACATTTTTTTCTATTTAAATAAACCTTTTCAGTGGTGCATGCCAAAGTTACAGTGATGTTTCTTCAAACAACCAATGTAGCTATCATGTACATGCACCATTGTTACTCTTGCATTCAAATTCATTAGTCTTGGATGATTTAAGGTTCTATTATGAAGTAATATATGCAATATTCATATATGAATTCAACAGTACACAATTTATGAAATGGAGGCTATGTAATCATATGAGGTAACACTTTTAAGTAGTGGACTACAATATCCATTTCTTTTTATGCACCTCTACACTAACACGTTAATGCATTATGTTTAAAGTATAACCAATGACACTAAATTATCTATTTACACGAGAAATACATAGGCTGGGCATTTGATCCCTTTTTTTGTGAACGCGCCACTACACTCGTATGATTGGCCGTGCCCGTGTGAACGTCCAAGTTATCGGCGCATCATCCCGAGTTATTGTATTTTTTCTGGGGTGGACTTCACACCAGTTATTAACTGCTGACGCATGCCCCGTGTACACAGTCTAGCATGACCTTCCCACTAGCACGGTCCAAAATTAGTTGAAACTGGATACGAACGATCCCGCGGGCGGCAAAATCTCCCGCCTCCTTCTAAAATTGCCGCCACCTTAGTCTTTAGCATGCAAAATCCCCCTTTTGTCCTTGGTGCACGGAGACCAACAGTTACAATACCGCCCTCATTTACATAATAGGCTGGGGCTGCTTTGGTAACTTCCGGTTCCCCCCACTACACGGCACCCCCATTTCCTCTCTGCACGGAGACCAACAGTTACAATACCGCCCTCATTTACATAATAGGCTGGGGCTGCTTTGGTAACTTCCGGTTCCCCCCACTACACGGCACCCCCATTTCCTCTCCCGCTCCCGCAAAAACGACTAACTCCACAACACCAGAGCATCTTACATCACGCCGTCCGTACTTCATCGGCCTTTCTCCCCTCTCAAAACCCTAGACTGCTCATCCACCGGCGTACCATAGCCCATTCACTACCAGCAGCGTCCACCTCGTTGGATCTGCTTCTGCAGCCGCATCTACCCCTCCCACCTCCCCTAGAAACAAGTAGACTGCTCATCCACCACTATAGCACAACCCATTCAGTGCCGACCTTGTCCACAGTGCCGGATCTGCTTCGTCGGTACTCTCGTAAACCGCCGCGCATCTGTAGCGGCTCATTCATACTCCCTAGCGGAGACGCTTCGTCCACACACCCCGGAGCCACCCCACCGATGCCCCCAACGACGGACTCTAATCCTCTTCGCCGACACCTTCCTGAACCCTATCGGAGCCACTTCACCGACACCATCGTCAACCCTACCGTAGTAGCTTCGCCTATACCATTCTCAACCCTATCGGGGCTATTTTGCCAACTCACAAGTCCACAGCCTCAGATCCGCTTCCTTGCACCCTCATCCAACCTATTGGAGCAGCTTCTGACGCCCCATCCATGACCGCAGATCCGCATCATTGACACCATCCTTAACCCAACCACCGAGCAGCTTCTGAGACCCCATCCACGACCACAGATCCGCATCATCGACACCATCCTTAACCCAACCATCAGAGCAGCTTCACCTACGCCCTCGTCCACGGCCACAGATCCGCTTCACCCACACCGTAGTCCACCCTACCGGAGCCGCTCCACAAACACCCTACTCGATGGTTCTAGATCTCCTTACCGGACCCCGACAGCCAGCGCAGCATCATCACCCTTGATGTTTCTAACCTAATTCCCACCGTCTAAAGATGCCAAGCACCCGCCACGGCCTAGGTACTTGTCACCTTTAAACCCGTCCAACATCACCTGCCCGATGTACTTCAAATATACTAACAGGTTGCTCCTGTTATGCAGCTGGTAAAAACTACAAGGACGATGTTTCTTCTAGATCTAACAGCTTGGACAACCAAGATCCTCGACTAAGGCATTGCTATGATCTTGTAAGTGCGTCTCTCTCTCTTGTATTGTTCTGTGCCTGCCAGCGTGCTTTGCTAGGATTTTCGTCTAGTAATCCCTTTGTGCAGACAATGATTTCTACTATTGGCTGCTAAATTAGATATGTAGATGTCATACATGATACTACCTCGTACCTCCGTTCCTAAATATAAGTCTTTCTAGAGATTCCACTATAGGCTATATACGGAGCAAAATGAGTGAATCTACACTCGAAAATGCATCTATATACATCTGTATGTGGTCCATACTGGAATCTCTAGAAAGACATATATTTAGGAACAGAGGTAGTACATTACACAAAATCTTAGGTGCCATGTAGGAATTCCAGTGCACTACATTAGGCTCCCTTAGAGTGTCTGCTAGTCCAGCACACAGAGTCATGGCTAGTTTATGCTATGCACACAATCATTAAGTGGTGGTTTAAATATGCGCAAGGGATATGCAATGTATTATCATGTAGAGATGTCTGAAATTAGCCATGCCAACTTGCAGATAGGGTTACACAATGAAAAAGTACAAGATTTATGTGGCAATTTCATGGAACATTGCAAAAAAGGAGAGGCAGCGGTGAGCCTATAGAGTGTGTATGATACGTCACTCCTCCATTGCAATCATCGTGACATGTTATTTGTATGTCAGTTATATTGGCCAAGTTTCTTAGGGACAGTTATTACGAGTTATCCTAAGAAAATAAGCACCTGTGAATATAAGCTCCTTGTAATAAGCCAACCAGTTCTTTTCATTGTGTTTTCAGCTTATCTTTGGTATGATCAATGAAAAGTCTAGATTGCATTATATTTTTTTTCGTTTTGCTACCCCTATGAAAATTAATTTGACTTGCAAACATCACAAATTGAACCCAGTGCAGTAATTAATATGATAGGAAAACAGACCATCACTATTTGTTCAAAATGCAAATACAAAGATACCATCTACTTGGCACAATATACTTTGGTCAATGTTTTCCATAGAGATCCCATTGCCTAATTTAAACAAAGAACGCATGACCCACATTTAAATAAATAAAAATTATTTATTGAAATTGGATGGTCCAAGTGGCTGGTTATTATCATATAGCAGCATCACCTGAAAGCATCATATAGCAGCAGCAGCAGCTCATAGCAACGCATCATACATCAGCAACCGTGTGCAATTCGTCATATACCAGCGGCAGCTCATATCAATTCGTCATATAGAAGCAGCAGGAGCAGCTCATAGCAATTCATCATATAGCAGCAGCAGGAGCAGCTTGTCAGGACCCCGATCCTATGCCACACCGATCTAGCATGTAACACCTCATATCACTTTGCGGCCTCACGCATGGTATTCCCATGGGTGTCGCCTTACCAGGCCCGGGACCGTTTGCGCCTTTTGGCTCACGTATATGATAGTGTCGCTAGCATCCATATGACAAAGAACCCGGGCTGACATGGCTAGTCATAAACCCAAAGTGGCACTAACTTATAGGGACAGGCATACATGACCCAGCAACGAACGTGTCGGTCATCAGCGAGTGAATCCGGGCTGTAGCAACTGGGCTAGCAGGACTCCGGAGAATCCAGGCTGTAGCAGGCTAACAGGACTCCGGTAGACACCGCGTGACATTTCCCCGAAGGGACAGACACAGGAACGAAGAAGGACACATGCCGGCCAGCCAAAGTGTTCCGGAGCAGTAGCAAGCTACCAGGGCTCAGTGGAAGCACTAGGAGACATTTCCCGGTAAGAGAGGCTACTAAGGATAAACAACTAGATAGTCAGATCCCACACATACCAAGCATTTCAATAACATGCACACAATATGCTCGATATGTGCAAATACAACATGGCATCACAACATGACTCTACAACTCAAGTATTTTATTCAATAGGCTCCGAGGAGCGAGATATTACAAACATGGGTCTCATGACCCAGCATTCAGAGCACACAAGTGAAGCACAAGCGGAAGCTTAACACGTCTGAGTACAGACATCTAGAAATGGCAAAAGCTAAGAAGCCTGACTATCTACTAGATCCTGCCGAGGGCACAAGATCGCAGCTGAGGTAACAAGCTAAACATCGAAGTCCACGTGGAACTACTAGCGAGACTGAAGTCTCTCTGCAAAAACATAAATTAAGCAATGTGAGTACAAATGTACCCAGCAAGACTTACATCAGATCTATCTACATATGCATCATTATCAACAAAGGGGTGGTGGGGTTTAAATACAACAAGCCAGCTTTGGCTCGGTGGCTATCCTGAACTACGACTGCAAGTAACTCGTTTGAGGTGGCGCACACGAGTCCACATATTCACCATATCAATACACCACTATGGATCCGCTCCCGTCTCCCTACGAGAACGCCATCCATAGCACTCACGATTATCTTGCGTATTTTAGAGTATCCACTTTCACTTGTCTATGAACTGTACAGGCAACCCAGAAGTCCTTTACCACGAACACGGCTATTCGAATAGATCATATTAACCCTGCAGGGGTGTACTTCATCACACACGCTCTCACCACTTACCGCCGTTTACACGACATGTACTCGACAACCTTCAAGCGGAAGCCCAGCGAGGGTGTCGGCCACGACCTGACTAACCACACAAGTCTCTCGTCCAGGTTTATCGCCTATTCGGGTTCCATCCGTAAGGAGATCCGGCCGGGGTGTCGCTCACGGCCCCAAACGATGTGAGCAGGGTTCCCAAGCCCACCATCCGGGTGCCACTTGGTACACCGTGCCACTGTGCCTAGTCTGTCCCAAGCCCACCTGTACCGGGTGCCACTTGGTAGACTACTAACACTACCTACAAACACCAGAAACTAGTTGCAACTCCTGGACAGAGATCAAGTTGATTAATAAGTCGAGAGGGGCACTTAAGCATTCCAATGCGTGGTAGTAACTGTTCATGGATCACAAACACAGAACTCAGTTCCTGAGGAGGGCTGCAATGAGACAACCCACCATGTACTCCTACATGGCCTCTCACTGTTACCTTTACCAAATCGTGTTCACACATTTAGACCACACATAGTAGGACATGTTCACACACCTCCAATTCATTTCTGATGAATCAGACCTGAGTCAACTCTAAGCAGTAGTCGGCATGACAAACAAGCATGAATGAGTAGGCACATCAGGGCTCAAACAACTCCTACTCATGCTAGTGGGTTTCATCTATTTACTGTGGCAATGACATGTCATGCAGAGGAAAGGGGTTCAACTACCGCAGCATGTAACAGTTGAATCGTTGTTGTCCTAATGCAGTAAAAGAGAGCAGGAGCGAGAGAGTGGGATTGTATCGGAATGAACAAGGGGGTTTTGCTTGCCTGGCACTTCTGAAGATAATATAGCTCTTCATCGGTGTCATCGATCTCATCGTCGAAACCACGTCTACTGAGAGGGAACAATTACCGGCAACAGGGAGGAAACACAATCAATGCAATGCAACATTATGATGCATGATCATGACATGGCAACATGCTGGTGTTTTGAGCTAATGCAGCTAGCAACAAAGTTAAATGAAGTTGGTTTGAGCCCTATGTTCAAATTCAAACTACACATGTGGTTATTTAAATGCCATTTAATTGAATTGTCCTAAACAGTAGTCATAAGTTGTTCTATCATGCATGAAAATGGTACAGATGGATAGATTGGATTTTTCTGATCATTTTTCATATATAATTTGTTTGATTTGGAGCTACGGTTGATTTTCTATGATTTTTAGATGTTTTGGGCATTTTCTGAATTTCCTGAATAATAATAAATCCAGAAAATGACTTATTGCGTCAGCATGATGTCTGAGTGACGTCAGCAGGTCAATGGGTCGGTCCATGTCAAACCTGACCAGTGGGACCCATATGTCAGTGTCTAACTAACTAACCTAAGTTAATTTGTACTAATCTAATCTTAATCCAGCTTAGTTAAGGCCCCGGGCCTACATGTCAGTATCAGCAGGCTAGTTAAGTTTAGTTAAAACTTAACTAAAGTTAGCTGGGGCCTGGGCCCACTTGTCATTGACCCAGGGGAGGTCAAACCCCAGGTCAAACATGCCGGCGTTTAGCCGTCGGCGGCAGCAGACGCGGTGGGTCTCTCGGGCACGGGCTATGGTGCCCCGTTTGCAGCGTGGCTGGGCTCGTTCAAGAGCCCAGACCAGCGCGCGTCGGGTGGTGGAGCCAGCCGGGCCTGGGGCGGTCGGAGGCGATGGTGGGGTGCTCGGCCGCGGCGGTCGGAGCTCGGCGAGCTCGGGCTCGGCGTTGTGGTGCACGGGAGCAAGAATAGCTGGGTGCTACGGGCTCCTGCAGACGCTATGGTCGCGTTGGCACACTCATACGCGGTGTGGGTGGGCTCTAGCCACGGTGGCGTCATGGCCAGCGGCGAGGAACTCTTGGGCTCGACGGAGCCCGCGGTTAGAGGAAGAAATCGGCATCGGGGAGAGAGAGGTTCGGTGCGGAGGCTCACAGCGAGGCCAACGAGTGCGAGGGCGAGGTCGGGGGCGCTCTGTAGCTCCTGAATCGACGACGATGATCCACGGTGACCGACGAGGGGAATGGCGGTGCTGGCGACGTCCAGGGGCTTCAAGCACCAAGTGGCCCGGTGAGGAGGAAGCTGGCGACGATACGGATCTCGGGAACGCGGAGAGGGAGCGAGGGAGTGGGTGGGCGCGGTGTTTCTCAGCGGAGTGGCCATGGCGGCTTCGGCCATGAGGGGAAACGATCAGGGGAGTGAGAGGGAGAGCGCAGGGAGGCAAGGGAGCGGCCGAGGGGTGTGTGCTGGCCGTTTCCCAAGCACAAGAACAGGGCAAGGGGAAGAAGGAGGTGGAAGCAGGAGGTGGAGCTCGGGCGCACGCGCGTCGACACGCCTCTGCCTACTGGCAGAGGTTGAAGACGGTGGGGAGTTGGGCTGGGCCTCAGCCACAGTGCTAGGCCAGGTGGGGCACTAGGTGGGCTGCAGGTAAGTCCAGCTAAACCTTTCTCTCTCTCTCTCCTTTTATTAATGTTTTCTATTTTTCTTTCTTTGTTTAGATTTAGTAAAAATACTAAACCTTATCTAAAAGTCCTGAAATAAATTGTGGGCATTGTTGAAATGTTTTTCAACAGCCCTCAACCATTATCAGAATTATTTGGGCAAATAAAATATTTATAGCATTTAAATGCCCAAATTCAAATACTTTATGATTTAATTCAAAAATCCAAAGTGGCCTAGAAAAATGTGCACCAGTTTTGGCAGGGTTTCTAGACCAATTCAAAAATGATGAACTTTTCCAAAGGCATTTTGGGTTCATTGAAAAAGATTTTTATTTGAACCTAGTTGGATTCATTTGTGCTAGGGTTTGGATCTATCCCCATTTCCGGTTTAAGAGAAATTTAAACATGATGCAATACAAAACTAGCTAACCCAGAGCAGACTAGAATTAGGGATGTGACACAGCTCATAGCAATTCATCTTATAGCATCATCATGAGCAGCTTATAGCAACTCATCATATAGCAGCGGCAACAACTCATAGCAATTCATCATATAGCAGCAGCAGCTCATAGCAATTCATCATATAGCAGCAGCAGGGGCAGCTCATAGCAATTCATCATATAGCAGCAGCAGGGGCAGCTCATAGCAATGCATCATATAGCAGCAGCAGAAGCAGCTCATAGCAATTCATTGTATAGTGGATCAGAATTTGGCAAAAAATCAGAGGAGATCCTCACCTTGTTGGATGAGCTCATCCTTCAATAGCACCTCAAGGCCACGGCCTGGGAGGAGGGGCGGGAGAATAAGGTGCCTTCTGCCGCAGTGTGGCATCAGCCGTAGTTGTGCAGCGCCCGCCGGAGTAGTGCGCTAGACGAACCACACTGGAGCAGCTGCTGGAGACCATGTGAATGAGGGGCGGCGCCAGAGGGAGGAGCAGCCAGGGAGATTTGCCCCTACCCGCCGGACATGTGGCCTAGCTGGATAGAGCATCGTCGAGGACCAGACCAGATGGGACCAGTGGTGACGACTCGCTGGAGGAACCCTAGTGATGCAGGCAGGGGATCGAGGTAGAGGGAAAGGGGAGAGGAGATGCAAGCGAGCAGGGCAATGAACGCTTGCATGTTTGTTTTTATATGAGGGTCACGTGTGACACGGGCGTCAGCAGTTGCATTTTGAGTGTAATATAGGCAGCCAACAGAGTCATTTCACTATTCCCCTTCCCTTCAATTTTTAGTGAGGTTCTACCTGAAACACCCCCCTCCAACGCGAAATTAGTTAAGCCCAAGCCCATAACTCAAAAATGACTTCTTTACATCTTTCATGGCTTATTTTGACAATAATCCCTGAAAAGGCGGAATCGAACTGGCCCTTAACCTGCAATTCAATTGTGCGTGCAATGATGAATCACTCCTGCCTGCTATAGTGTACATTTAGGCATCATCATACATGGCATAACCTAATACATGTGCATTCCATTGGAGAATCTGGAATATGAAATGTTTATGTTAGTTCATACGTTGCACATGGTGTTTAAATGCCCCTTAAATCTGGTCAGTCAAGTGATGGTCTTTAAGCCTCCTTCTTTGCTTCTTTTCCTGATATGTAAGATTTGCTCACACATCTGTTCAATTGCTTGTTTGCATCAGCCAACCATACTAGGACTATTTGCTTTGATTAATTGTTGTTCTTGACCTAACACTCTAACAGAGCTTGTCAATGATTTAAACACTAAGGGCTGCTGTAGTGGGGCCTTGTCTAACTCATAGGTGACATAAAGGTTTGGCTGTACACTAAAGTAGGCTGTCCAAGAATACCTGGAGATCTAGTTCGAAGGTATGCCTAGTTTCTACATAGAGAAACATAGTAAATGCTCATTTATTGTGTGCAAGTGCAAGAGATGCGGCATGTTTCATTATGTGGTGTTGTTTTGTTATAATCTCATCCTTTTGTGTTCACAGGCTGGAAAGTATGCATATTTATCTTCCAAGGAGACGAGTAACTAGTTTGTTTCACCTTGCAGAGGGGGTGCAATGAAGATAAGATTGAGGATTTCCATGTACAATATGTTAGGAAGGAGCCTTGCAAGAGAAGTAGGAGCTGCGCTGAGCCTCTTCAACCTGTTAAGCTAAGTCGCTATATCCAACTCAACAGTTCAATTCCTTGTTTGTTTCACGCATAGTTAATTTGCTCTTTTCAATTGCTTTATTTGTCCTCAGTTAATGAGATGCCCAAAGAATGATGCCTGATGTTGGGTACTTGTATAACTATTAGTTGACATAATTAAAGGCCTTACCATTTAATTACTCTGCCCAAGTGTGCCTGAAGCTTTGAAGTCTATTAGCCAACTATTATTGCATGAGGCTCACAATCTAGTTTATACTAGGCTAATGATTGCATAGTTTTTCTTGCTGTAGTATGTTTGTATGAAACCCTCTGCTATTCATTATGCTCCCTAAGACTTTAATTGAGCTAAAAATGGCCAACTACTTGCTTACTTATACGCAACATGCTGTCTAAATTTGTAACTTGTCTGTGTTTTGGATTGGGCCCCAACATTAAAATCCTCTGGTGAGCTAAGAGAGATTTTTGTATGCAGGCTGCACAGACTACCTTTTTTATAATTTTTAAAATATCACCTGCTTATGCTTCATGACGTGTAACATTATTGTTAGTCCTGTTTTTCCATGTACTCCCTCCATCCCAAAATAAGTGTCTTAACTTTGTACTAGCTCTAGTACAAAGTTGTACTGACCTTGAGACACCTATTTTGGGACAGATGGAGTAAAAAATAGTCTTCTTGCTCGCTTCACTATTGTAACTATAAGTTTTCCCTAGTCATGTGTACTTACAGAAACATTTCAGGATGAAGTGGCATCAACACAAAGATCCGCGAGCAGTGCGGCATGGCTGTTACCGAATGATTATGGATTGGAATTGGAATGTACTGATGTTCTCGAGCATCAACTAGAGGTGGCAAGACAACATCTACATGATTCTCAACGTACAATCAAAAAGTTGAGACTGGACATGCACGTATTAGATGCAGGAGTCAAAAAATATAATAAGACACTGAGGTAACCACGAAGGAATTGGAGATTTTGCAGACTAAAATTTGTGCTATTTGAATCCGGCCAATCCTATTTCCTGAAGAGATTATAGTTCAAATGGAGTTAAGTTGATGCGCGTCCATGATGTATGAGCTGTATTTGCCCATTGTATGTAATTTGTTGTTTGTCTATGCTTTATTATCACCGGTGCCGAACCATAATGCCCAGTGGGTATAATCGGCTATAATTTCTTTATTGTATAGTGTAGGATTATTCTACGTTTCTATTCCTTGGTCTCTTTGTTGTATAGTGTATGTTTTTTAGAGGTGATAGTATAGAGTAGGATAATTCTTTGAATATGCTATGTCATTCAAACGGGGGCCAACTCACCTAAATGGTGTAGTGACCATGGCCCTCCACAGGCCGTACGATCCATGGGCCATCTACGAGACGGACGATCCATGGCCTTCTACGGGCTGTTGGATCCATGGGCCTTCTATGGGCCATTGGATCCATGGGCCTTCAATGGGCCTATGGATCAATGGGCCTATGGATCAATGGGCCTTCTACGTCTCATAGGATCCATGGGCTTTTACGGGCCGTCTCATCTATGGGCCTGGTACGGGCCGTATAATGGGCCGTAAACGGGCTAGAGTGGAAATCGTACGTTTTATGGACTGACCATAACGGGCCGTTAATAGGCCGTATTTGATGATGCTATGAAAATGACCCAACAGATTGACGGGCCACAAACAGGCCGACTGTATACACGGGCTGAATATGGCCCACAAGCAGAAAAAGGCCAGTAACGGACCGTAAGTAACCAAATGCTGCAAATGAGCCCAAGAATAAATGGGCCCTGAGAAGGCCGAAAGGTAACATGGGCTGGAAACGACCCAATGGAATAATGGGCCGCTAATGGGTATAAAGCAATACACTGTTCATTACGGGCCGGTTTCACCACGGGCTGTTAATGGGCCAAGAGTTATAAAGGGACTCATATGGGCCGAAAGACGTCATGGGCCATACATGGGCCTGAAGTTACAACTGCCTAGAATCATATTGGACGGCCCAGATGATGCTACTGGGCCTAATACCGTTAGGCTGTAACGGGTCGTGAGTTAGCGGGCTGTAAATGGGCTATATGCGAACACGCCGGTAACAGGCTTTCCGTGGGCCGGCCCGCCACCTTTTGACCAAGTCAAACAGGCCGGCCTTTTCACAGGAATGGGCCTCTGTTGGGCCATGCCAAGTGTCGACATATCATAGGCGCCTTGGGTCCAATGAGTGGATGACATCTGTCCCAACAGTGAGCCGACACGTGTTTTGTCTGGCCAATGATGATTTACATGTGGAAAATCCCCATCGGTCGGTGCTGTTAACGGGTTATCGAATTCAAAACCGGACCCGGTAGCTTAACGATGTTCCATTACGGTGGATTCCACATGTCGGTCACCCTTGACGAAAGCACTTATGTGATGCACGATTTATCGTCATGGAAGTGGACACTGCCGTGATGATAATTTTGGTAATCTCATGGAACACTTCTACGACGGCACAGGTATGACTATCCTGATTCTGTCATAAAATCGTCATGGATGTACATGCATGATAAAAAACGCGACCTACTGTGACAAACACATATCATCACGGAAGTGTATTTTTTTTGTAGTGACCTCTTCAACGTATGTATAATTTTTGATTGTTCCATGCTATTATATTATATGTTTTGGATGTTTAATGGGCATTAATATGCTATTTTATATTATTTTTGGGACTAACCTATTAACCGAGGGCGCAGTGTCAGTTTCTCTTTTTTTGCCTATTTTAGAGTATTGCAGAAAAGGAATACCAAACAGGGTCCAAACGGAATGAAACCTTTGCGATGATCTTTCTTGGACCGAAAGCAAACCAGAAGACTCTGAGATGAAGTCGGAGATGCAACAAGGACGCCACGAGGTAGGAGGGCGCGCCCAGGGGGTAGAGCGCGCCCCCACCCTCATGGGCCCCTCGTGGCTCCCCTGACCTAGTTCCTTCGCCTATATATATATACTCTTATGCCCTGAAAACATCGGGGGAGCCACGAAACCACTTTTCCACCGCCGCAACCTTTTGTACCCATGAGATCCCATCTAGGGACCTTTTCTGGTGTCCTGCCGGAGGGGGATTCGATCATGGAGGGCTTATACATCAACACTATTACCTCTCCGATGAAGCGTGAGTAGTTTACCATAGACCTTCGGGTCCATAGTTATTAGCTAGATGGCTTCTTTTCTCTCTTTGATTCTCAATACCATGTTCTCCTTGATGTTCTTGGAGATCTATCCGATGTAATATTCGTTTGCGGTGTGTTTGCCGAGATCCGATGAATTGTGGGTTTATGATCAAGATAATCTACGAATATTATTTGGTTCTTCTCTGAATTCTTATATGCATGAGTTCGTATCTTTGCAAGTCTCTTCGAATTATCGGTTTAGTTTGGCCTACTAGATTGATCTTTCTTGCAATGGGAGAAGTGCTTAGTGTCGGTGTCAAAACCGGTGGATCTCGGGTAGGGGGTCCCGATCTGTGCGTCTTAGGCTGATGGTAACTGGAAGCAAGGGACACAATGTTTACCCAGGTTCGGGCCCTCTCGATGGAGGTAAAACCCTACTTCCTGCTTGATTAATATTGAAGATATGAGTAGTACAAGAGTAGATCTACCACGAGATCGTAGAGGCTAAACCCTAAGAGCTAGCCTATGATGGTATGATTGTAATTGTGATCGGCCTTCTAAGGACCATCCTCTCTGGTTTATATAGACACCGGAGAGGGCTAGGGTTTACATGGAGTCGGTTACAAGGAAGGAAATACAATATCCGAATCGCCAAGCTTGTCTTCCACGCAAAGGAGAGTCCCATCTGGACACGGGCCAAAGTCTTGAGTCCTATATCTTCACGCTTCGATAGTCCGGACGATGTATATAGTCTGGTTGTCCGGATACCCCCTAATCCAGGACTCCCTCAGTAGCCCCTGAACCAGGCTTCAATGACGATGAGTCCGGCACGCAGTCTTGTCTTCGGCATTGCAAGGCGAGTTCCTTCATCCGAATACTCCAAGGTTATTGTCGAACACGTAGACCGTGTCAGGATCTGCAAGATGATCTTCACACACCATAGTAGGGAACATAGCATAAATCTGTTCTGCTGGCAATTTTTATATGTCGCGCCCTTGCATCGTGGCCTGGTCCAACATGGATAGGCGTCTCCTGCTCCACCTCGACTTGCGTTGCGAGGCGGTTTTATTGGCACGTCCTGCCAAAGCAGAGATCATGTTCCTCTTAATACGGGATCTTCATCAATGTGGGCATATGTGACCCCACGGCGACCGTTTATGATTCTGTGTATTTTAGATAAGTCTCAAGCGGTCACGCTGAGGACTCTTGGTATTCATCCCTTTTATAAAGGGGTCAAGGCCTACGCCTCTTCTCCACCTCTCCTGCCCCTTCTCGCACCTCGAGCTCCAGCAGTCAAAACCTAAGCCCGAACACCCCAGATCCCCCAGTATGTCCGGATCCGATGCAACAAGCCGGTGGGTGGCCTCCTCGATTCAATAGGAGGACATTGCGAAGCTTAGGGAGGTCGGATACCTGACCGCCGATATCCAGCACATGCTTCCTGCTCCGGGGAAAGTTATCCCCATGCCTGAGCCCAACGAGAGCGTCGTGTTTGTCCCTCACTTCCTCCGAGGCCTAGGCCTCACATTCGACCCCTTTGTGAGGGGGCTCATGTTCTACTATGGCATGGATTTCCATGATCTGGCTCCAGACACCGTCCTCCATATCTCGTCGTTCATTATCATGTGCGAGGCTTTTCTCCACGTCAACCCACACTTCGGCTTATGGCTTAAGACCTTCAATGTGAAGCCGAAGATGATCGAGGGGCGACATGCAGAGTGCGGAGGTGCCATAATAAGCAAGAACACCGATGCCCCATGGCCAGAGGGTTCTTTTCCGGAAGTATCCGATGTGTGGCAATGGAGGTGGTTTTATGTCACAGCTCTGAGAGGCACAAAGTGGGTAGCTGCCCCCGAGTTCCGCTCAGGCCCTCCGTCATAGTTAGCATCTTGGACCTACGTAGGATGGAATTATGGGCCTGCTGGCGATGTACCAGAACTGAAAAATCGTATTCGGGAGCTTATTGAGAGGGACATAAATCTTGTCAGCATAATGCAAGTGATGCTAATACGGCGGATGTTGCCATGCAAATGTCGGCCCTTCCGGATGTGGGAGTTTAATCCGGAGGGTCTGCAGACTATTAAGCTCTTCTTCGGCCTGAAGCTCGAAGGAATGTGTAAATTATTCTTCGGACCTCAAGTAAAGTGTCCGGACACCACCGAGGATGCGGGCCTAAGCTGCAATCGCCTAGATGCCCAAGTACGTAACTCGAAAGACGGACACTTCATTTATATTTATCATAACTATTATTCTGAAAATCCTTCCGTGGCCAGGAATGGCTCAACAAGGCGGAGAGAATCAGGTGTCCGGTGCCACTTCCTGAAGGCTCGCCTGGTCCAACCATTGCAAAGATGGTGGGCCGGGTGAGGGAGTCCTGGACTAGGGGGTGTCCGGATAGACGAACTATCATCATCGGCCGGACTCCAAGACTATGAAGATACAAGATTGAAGACTTCGTCCCGTGTCCGGATGGGACTTTCCTTGGCGTGGAAGGCAAGCTTGGCAATACGGATATGTAGATCTCCTACCATTGTAACCGACTCTGTGTAACCCTAGCCCTCTTCCATGTCTATATAAACCGGATGGCTCTAGTCCATAGGACGAACAACAATCATACCATAGGCTAGCTTCTACGGTTAGGCTCCTTGATCTCGTGGTAGATCTACTCTTGTAATACCCACATCATCAATATCAATCTAGCAGGACGTAGGGTTTTACCTCCATCAAGAGGGCCCGAACCTGGGTAAAACATCGTGTCCCTTGTCTCCTGTTACCATCCGCCTAGACGCACAGTTCGGGACCCCCTAGCCGAGATCTGCCGGTTTTGACACCAACATTGGTGGTTTCATTGAGAGTTCCTCTGTGTCGTCACCGATAGGCTCGATGGCTTCTTCGATCATCAACAACGACGCAGTCCAGGGTGAGACCTTCCTCCCCGGATAGATCTTCGTATTGGGCGGCTTTGCACTACGGGCCAATTCGCTTGGCCATCTGGAGCAGATAGAAAGCTACGCCCCTGGCCGTCAGGTCAGATTTGGAAGTTTGAACTTCACGGCTGACATCCGCGGGGACTTGGTCTTCGATGGATTCGAGCCACAGCCGAGTGCGCCGCACTATCACGACGGGCATGATTTAGCTCTGCAGCCGTACAGTAACCTGGAGGCCGCACACGAGTCCGCTCCGATCTTCAATTTGGAGCCGGCCGCGCAGATCGAGGACGGGTGGCTAGACACCGCCTCGGGGGCTGCAACCTCTACGGCGATAGAGCCGAACACTGACCTTGTCCCTCATGAAGCTCGTGATTCTGAGGTGCCGGACTCCTCGCCGGACTCCGAACCTCCCGCGCCCCCTCCAATCGAATCCTATTGGGTGCCGATCATGGAGTTCACCTCTGCGGACATCTTTCAACACTCACCTTTCGGCGATATCTTGAATTCGCTAAAGTATCTCTCATTATCAGGAGAGCCCTGGCCGGACTGCGGTCAGGACGGTTGGGATGCGGACGATGAAGAAATTCAAAGCCCACCCACCACCCACTTAGTAGCCACTGTCGACGATCTGACCGACATGCTAGACTTCGACTCCGGAGACATCGACGGTATGGACGACGATGACGGAGACAACTACGAACCAGCGCCTACTGGGCACTAGAAAGCCACCTCAACTCATGACGTATACATGGTGAATGCGCCAAAAGGAAGCGATAACAAGGAACAACGGGACGTGGCGAAGGACAACTCCCCCGACAAACAACCAAAACGGCGACGCAAGCGCAGCCCGAAGTCCCGCCTCGATAACAACGGCACCCATACTGAACCGGCCTTAGAGTAGGGCGAAGCAGTGGACGACGAACATGCCACCAAGCAACCATCCGAACAGGATGAATTGGGAAAGCAACCCATCCCTGGCGAAAACAATAGTCCAGACGATCTCACACCGGACACATCACCGGACCATAAGAACCTTCATAAAAGGCTCGTCGCCACTGCAAGAAGTTTGAAGAAGCAAAAGAGGAAGCTCAAAACAGCGGAGGACGCACTCAGAATGAGATGGAGCAATGTACTCAATACCGCAGATAAATATGGTGATAGTCACCAGGCAAAGAGCTACCCGAAGCGCAAGCTATTGCCCGAATTTGACAAGGAGGCTGTAGAGCCACCACAGTCAAAAAAGAAAGAGGTTGCCTGGCCGGATAGACGACCAGAGGACAGGCTAAGAGCGGCAAGGGGCGCCGCACACAAGCCGGCACACGATCCACATAAGGATCCTCGCAAAAAGGATGACCCGGTCAGGTCCATCTATGGGCCAAAAAAGAACACTCCAGGAAGCAACACAACCCGCCGAGTGTTTGAAGACAACGGCACACCCAAATACGGGGGCGCCGCACACCCACTATGTTTCACCAATGAGGTACTGGATCAAGAATTTCCAGCGGGATTCAAACCTATAAACATAGAGGCATATGTCGGAACAACAGACCCCGGAGTCTAGATTGAGGATTATATCCTACACATACATATGGCCAGAGGAGATGACCTCCATGCCATAAAATACTTACCCCTCAAGCTCAAAGGGCCAGCTCGGCATTGGCTCAAAAGCCTCCCGGAAAACACCATTGGAAGTTGGGAAGAGCTCGAGGATGCATTTCGAGCAAATTTTTAGGGGACTTATGTCCGCCCTCTGGATGCAGACGATCTAAGTCACATAACTCAACAGCCCGGAGAGTCAGCACGCAAATTCTAGGGTAGGTTCCTCACCAAAAAGAACCAAATAGTCGACTGTCCGGACGCTGAAGCCTTAGCAGCCTTTAAGCATAACGTCCGAGACGAATGACTCGCCAGACAACTCGGCCAGGAAAAACCAAGAACAATGGCCGCACTAACAAGCCTCATGACCCGCTTTTGTGCGGGGGAAGACAGCTGGCTAGCTAGATGCAGCACCAGCGACCCGAGTACATCCGAAGTCAGGGATGGAAATGGGAAATCATGACGCAGAAAAGATCAGCGCCGGAATAAGGAAAATGGCCCAAATAGCATGGCGGTCAACGCCGGATTCAAAAGCTCTCGGCCGAATAATAAAACACTGCCCCTCAAGGACAACAGTGACAAGCTATCCAACCTAAACAAAATTTTGGATAGGATATGTCAAATACATAGTACCCCCAGGAAGCCTGCAAACCATACCCACAGAGATTGTTGGGTCTTCAAGCAGTCCGGCCGACTTAACGCCGAACGCAAGGGGCTCGACACACCAAGCGAAGACGACAACGAACCCTACAAGCAGCACGCTGGAAAACAGAAGACTTTCCCACTAGAAGTCAAAACAGTGAACTCACTTCATGTGATAACACGGAAACATAGTGCGGCACCTGCTATACCAGGACACCGTCCGCAGAATGGGGATAGACCCTACCAAAATTCACCATAGCAGCACTTCCTTCAAAGGAGTGACGCTTGGCCTTTACGCCAAATGTACAGGCTCTGTACTACTAGAGGTCATGTTCGGTTCATCCGACAACCTCCGTCGCGAAAAGCTCATTTTCCATATCGCCCCATTCAAAAGTAGCGATCAAGCACTACTGGGACGCGAAGCATTCGCTCTCTTTAACGAAATACCGCATGACGCCATTCTTACGCTTAAAATGCCTGGTCCATGTGGCATAATCTCAGTAAAGGGTAAATCTGAGTTTTCCTCGACCACGGAAAACGTGAGACTGCGTTGACAGCCGCACACTAATCCGACCTTGCTGGTCAAAGCCCCTAAAAACAGGTCATTCAGACCTTAGACATGGTTAGGCGAGTCCGGCATAAATAAACAAGGGGCTTCCCCGCCGCATACCTCTTTACAAGGGGCTGCACGTATAAACAATGAGAGCCAATAAAGCTCAACTTTATCATACTTTATTTTAAATACATTTTTTGCACGATATTTTTCCAAACTAAGTTCTTCTCCTTTACAGATGAAGCACGTGCTAAACCCATCCAGGATACAAAACAACGGAGACACAGGCGCAGACGTGCAGCAGGGACCCGTTACAAGGATTCTTTTCAGATTAAGACCCTGCGTAAACCTTTCTTATTGTCTCTTGTTGATACACATCCCCCGGTTTCTTACCATAACCGAGGAGGAGGCTGGCGTTTTGGCATCGGCCGCATCAGAAGTTCTCGCCCGTACCTGGACACTAGGGGCTTAGGGCATTGTTCTGCCCGGTATCATAAAGACCGAATACCTCAGGGAGTGTTCGGCGTCTCGAGTTAGGCCTTATATGCATCAGCTCTGAATCATGTCTTTGGTCAAATGTTTGGTTTGCCCGGCTCCTGTGTTTTGCTGCCTTACATTCCGCTCCATCGGCTAACGCGGCACCAGGAGAACTACTGCGATTGTGCCCCGCTTCGGCCGGGCGAGCACCTCAGTAGAGAAAGCCGAAAACTGACTGTCATGATATAGCGAGAGACTGGTCAACCACTCGATCGACTACTGGATTGTTTAGAATTCCTCCGCTTTGACGAAGGACCGCTTCTCGGTCAGGCACATACGCGCCCCGAGTTCGAAGAAGCGCGGTGCCTCTAGGGGCTATATAGTAGCCCCACCTTCGAGCTCCTATGGCTAAGTGAAAGTGATAAAGCATTATAGTCCGGTTGCCTAGTTTGCTACGCTATCACCTCCTTCAAAGGACCAAGACGTTGGATTAAGTGTGAAAAACCACTTTTCTTTTTGCAAACACCCCCGCACCATGTGCGTGGGGGCTGAAGCCAAAGACTACCATCTTTCAGGTTATACATACATATACGGCCGCACAGGAGATAGTTCAATACTTGAACGCACAAGTATAAAAAGCTATTGCATTATAAACATGATCTCACAAATCATACACGTCATTTGAACATAACATCTTTCGAGCACTGCGACTCTATTAAACGAGCGCCCTACAGGACTTCCTCAAAATAGTGCTCGGCGGGTAATCGGCCTTTGTCCGAACCCCGGGATGCAACAGCGGTGGCATCCATCTCCGCCCAGTATGTATTAACACGGGCAAGAGCCATCCGTGCACCCTCTATGCATGCCGACCGTTGCATCGCCTTGATATGCGGCACCGCCCCAAGGAATTGCTGCAACAAGCCAAAATAACTCTCCGGCTTGGGCCTTTCTGGCCACAGATGAGCCACCACATCTGTCATGGCAAGTCCGGACAGCCTATTCAGCTCAGCCCACTCCGCCAACCGATCAGTCAACGGAAGTGGACGCTCCGGACTATGGAATTGAGACCAGAAAAGCTCTTCCATTTCGTGATCCTTCTGGCTTCGGAAGTGCATGATTGCGTCCGCCGCACTCGCCGCCAAATCCAGATAAGGATCCTCCGCACCACACAATTGACCCAACTGAGCATACTTCGGATCCGTGAACTTCCTACGCAGCAGAAAGGGCTTTCCAGCCGCAATGTCTCCGGCCTGACACAGTTCCTTCTTCATAGCCCGCATCGCACTACGGGCATCCCTGGCTTCGGCGACGGCTTTCTTCAGGTCCTCTTGCTCCGCTCGGCGTTCTCTTTCAAGAACCTCATAGCGGTCGGTAGCATCTTTTAATCTCAAGGCCATTCCGGCCATCTCCTCCCTGCTTCGGCAGTGAACAACCTTTTCGGCTTTTAGCTCTTCTGCTGCCTTCGAGGCAGCCGCATCACGTTTCCTGGCTTGCTCCTTGGCTTGAGCAAGCTCTGCTCGAAGGTCTTCCACAGCAGCGGCACCATCTGCATCAAGCATACATATTGTAAGAAATGGGCATCAGCTCCCTTACTCGGTGACCACGGAGCAACCATTTACCTTGTGACTCGTCAAATCGTTTATTGACCAGCGTGATGTCCGCATCCGCAATGTCGAGTTGCCGCTTCAGCTCGACAGCTCCATCAGTCCAGCTGGCCACAGATCGTTCCACCACCTGCATGGGAAAGGCAACATTCTATAACTGAGATAATGATCCTCGGCACGCTGTCACTTTCGATAGCATACCAAGTCTCAGGGGCTACTATCTATACAGGGCGCACTCCATGTGCAAAACTGTCAAAAGGTATGTCATTTTTTGCATACCTCAAACCCCGTCAGTAAACTTCTGACGGCCTCATACAACCCGCTCTTGGCGGATGAGATCCTTTCAATCACCATACTCATTAATGTGCGGTGATCTTCTGAGATAGACGCCCTCTCGAGCAAATCCTGCAGCTCCACCGGCCGTACTCCAGTGAGTGCCGAACTCCTCGGCCCCGCCGGACTCGGGGAGACCCTCCGTGACGACACCTCAGGGTCGTCCGCCCCGCCTGACGGGGCGGCAGATGGAGGAGTTTCGCTCTCCATCATCTTCGGACGAAGGTCCCCCGAAGATGAGCTCTGCTGAGAAGGTTTGAGATCCGAACTACAAGGTGAAAACTTCGGTTAACCTTAGAAATAAAGTAGGGATGTCCCCTATTACAAAACCCCCCTTTTTTACTTACGGATCGCTGGAGGGCTGATTCCTTTGGGGAGACTGTGCGCCGGGGCTCTTCCCGGCACGGGACCTTCCAGTGATTTCCTTCCCCGCTTTGAGGCCTTGGCCTCCGGGTCTTCGGAAGCGGTCCTCTTCTCCCCCTGGAGGGAGGGACTGTCACACCCTAGTTAGTTCATGCATTAGAGTGTTGCATCATGTCTATTCTTTCATCAGAAACCTGAAATGGGGATGACAGAACCCCCAGCCCCCTCTGAAACCAACTAGGGTTTACTAAAAACTTTTTCAATGAACCTGAAATGCCCTTCTAAAATGCCCATCATTTTTGTCTTGGTTCAGAACCTCTGCCAAAAGTGGTGCACATTTTCCTAGGCCATCCTAGGGTCTTTGAATTAAATCATAGATATTTGAATTTGGGCATTTAAAATTATATAAAATAATTCAAATGCTCAAATATCTCCAAACTAAAATGTTTCATGTTGGAAATAATCCAACTATGGACCAGGAGTAGTTTGGTGATTTTAGGAGTTGCCTAAGTATTTTTAATAATTCAACAAAGTTGCAGAGGAATTAAAAAACAGAAAACAGGAGAAATAACAAAAAAACTTACCTGGCGCCCAGCACCCGGCCCACCTGTCGGCCCAGCCCAGCGCCGCGCCAGCGAGCTGCTTGCCGGCCAGGCAGGCAGGCAGGTGCCCGACGGCGGCCGCAGCGTGCGCCACGCAGCTGGCCGTCGCGCTGCTTCACCTCCTCGCCTCGTTGCTGGATGGATGAACTCCACGCCGAGCCGTGAACCCCTAGGACACCTCCATTCTCCCCCAACTCCTCTCTCTCGCGCTTCCCCGCCATGGCCGCCGCCATCGCCGCCACCCCCTCGCCGTAGCCACGCCCTCCGTCAACCCCACGCCGTGCCGCCGTGTCCAGGAGCTCCGCCACCCTCCTCTCCTTCGAGTAAGCCGAGCCCCGAGCGCTCGCAAGGCCCGAGCCCACCGCATCGACCTCGACCGAACCGCCGTCGCCGGAGATCCCCTTCAACGCCGTCGTCGCTCCGGCCCGTCCCCGGCCGCACCAAGTGCTTCGTCGAACTCCCCGTGAGCTTAACCATCTTCCCCTTCCTTCTCTTCTTGCTCCCGAGCTGTGTAGTGACCTCCCGAAGCTCAACCGCACCCACCGACGCGGAGCTCGTCGCCGACGTGCTCCCGGTCACCCTCCGGCCACAACTTGGTGTCCATCATGCTCACCACGTCACATAGCACCTAACCAGCTACTCCCCGCACCTCACCGACCCCTCTAGCATCAAGTTCGCCCTCGGCAGAACTCCGGTGACCGCCAAAGTCGTCGCCGGCGCCAAATCCGGCCACCCCGACCCCAACGGACTCCACCAAGAGCTGCGGCTCGTCCTCAGCTCCACTCCGATGGCCTCCGCGACTCGTTTGGTTGCCGGAACAGCAAAAACCACTTCCGCCGCCGCGTCGGGCTCGCCGGCGGCTAAACGCCGGTGCAGCCGACCTGGCTTTGACCGCGGGTGGGCCCTGGTTGACCCTGATGAGTCAATGACAGGTGGGGCCCAGCCCTGTTAACTAAATAGGGTTAGTTTTAATTAACTTTAAACTAAACTAATTACCCTGACACCCTGGACCCACAGTCAGGTTTGACCTGGACGTCTCCGTTGACCCTGACATCATTCTGACGCATGGCTGACGCAATAAATTAATTTCTGGATTTATTCTAATATAGGAAATTCCAGAATATAGTTTAAACTTCAAAAAAATTCATAACTTTTAATCTGTAACTCCAAATCAGACAAGTTATATATGAAAAATGATCAGAAAAATCCAATCTATCCATCTGTACTGTTTTCATGCATGATTAAAAAAGTTAACTTGCTGTTATATGCAGAACAAGATAAAACACTTTAAGGGGCCATGTATGAGTTTGAAATTTGAATCTTTGGTTCAAATTGGTTTAAAAGCCTTCGGGTCTTAGTTGCATTAGCCCAACACACTCATATTGCCATGTTTCATGCATGCATCATATTGTCGCACATTGTTTGGTGATGGCTGTGTATCGGTGTTCTTTGCGGTAGGTTCTACCTCCCAGGAGTACCGTGATTACCCTAACGAAGAACCATATCAGTGCATCGAACCATCAGGCAAGCAACCAACCATTTGATCATATCGATACAATCCCATGTTCTCGCTCCTGCTCTCATTTACTGCATTAAGACAACGCGTTTCAAACTGCTGTGTGCTACGGTAGTTGAACCCATTTCCTCTGCATGACCTGTCATTGCCACAGTAACTAGATGAAACCCACTAGCATGTGTAGGAGTTGTTTGAGCCATATGTATGTGTTGTTCCTACCTTGCTATGCCTGCTATGCTTAGAGTCGTGTCAGGTCTGGTTCATCTGGGTGATGGGCTAGAGTGAAATGATTATGTCGGTAGTCAGGGTGGTGTGGTGAACACGATTTGGTAAAGGTGTCGATGAGAGGCCATGTAGGAGTACATGGTGGGTTGTTTCATTGAAGCCGACCTTAAGCACTGAGATCTGTATGTGTGATTTAAGAATCAGCTACTACCATACATTGGGCCCGAAACCAATGGACCCTCTCGGCTTCTTATTCACCCTAGTTCTCTATCCGGGAGTTGCAAGTAGTTTCTAGTGTTTGTAGCCTACTGGAGGCCGTGGACAGCGCTGACCGTAGGGGTGGGCTGTGCTGCGGTAGGTACGTGGCACGGTGTACCGACTACCCGTTAGGTATCTCGGGAACCCTGTACACATCGTTCGGGGCCGTATGGGAAACCTCGGCCGGACTCCCTGCGGATGGAACCTAGATAGGCGATAAACCCGGATTAGAGACTTAGGTGATTAGGTAGGTCGTGGCCGACACCACGTTGGGCTTCCGCTTGAAGGTTGCCGAGTACATGTCGTGTAAACGACGGTAAGTGGTGAGAGCGTGTATGAAGAAGTACACCCCTGCAGGGTTATCATGATCTATTCGAATAGCCGCGTCCGCGGTAAAGGACTACTTGGTTGCCTATACAGTTCATAGACAAGTAAATGGAAACTACTAAAAGCCTCAAGATAAGTGTGAGTGCCGAGGATGGCTTTTCCGTAGGAAGACGGAGGTGGATCCTCGGTAGTGTATTGAAGTGGTGAGTAGCGGACTCGTGTGCACAAAACCATTTCAAGTTGGAGTCTCGTAGGATAGCCTAGCCAAGAGTCAAAGCTAGCTTGCTGCAATAACTCCACCAACCCCTTTTGATAATGTGCATGTATGTAGGATCTGATGTAAGTCTTGCTGAGTGCCTTTGTACTCATGTTGCTATAATTTACATTTTTACAGAAGACGCTGCAACCCCTTCTGATGGGTTCTACGTAGACATTGACATCAATGAGTAGGCTAAGGCCCAGGTGGTGATCCTGAGCTTGTGAAGGACCATGTAGTATAGCTAGGCTTTCCAAGCCTCTTTTATTTTACTAGTTGTCTGTACTCAGACAAGTTACTTCCGCTACTGGGTTGTATGACTGTATGAGTTGAGTGCTGGGTCATGTGACCCGTACTTGTGTGTATGTTATGTATGGCTCTCTGAGCCTTAAATAAAGTACTTGTGTCGTAGAGTCATGTTGTGATGCCTTGTTGTATTTGCACATATCGAGCATATTGTGTGTATGATTGAAATGCTTGGTATGTGTGGGATCTGACTATCTAGTTGTTTATCTTTAGTAGCCTCTCTTACCGAGAAATGTCTCCTAGTGTTACCACTGAGCCATGGTAGCTTGCTACTGCTCTGGGACACTTAGGCTGGCCGGCATGTGTCCTTCTTCGTTCCTGTGTCTGTCCCTTCGGGGAAATGTCACGCATTGAGTACCGGAGTCCTGCTAGCCCAGTGCTACAGCCCGGACCCACTTGCTGATGACCGACACGTTCGATGCTGGGTCATGGATGCCTGTCCCTGTAAGTCTGTGCCACTTTGGGTTTACGACTAGTCATGTCAGCCCGGGCTCCTTATCATATGGATGCTAGAGACACTATCATATACGTGAGCCAAAAGGCGCAAACGGTCCCAGGCAAAGGTAAGGCGACACCCGTGGGGATACCGTGCGTGAGGCCGCAAAGTGATATGAGGTGTTACAGGCTAGATCGATGTGACATTGAGTCGGGGTCCTGACAGGGACCCTCGATTCCCCCCTTACCGCAAGCCTCCTTGGCGGAGGTGGTAGTTTCCCAGTGCTCCCCTTTGCCCTCCTCCGAAGGTGCAACCTCCAACATTTTAATTAACACGGGATCCAGCGTGGTCTCAGGGAGGGGGGCCGGACACCGTATCAATTTTGCTTGCGCTATCCAATCCTGTTCAAGGGATAGCTGGTTAAAAGGCAAACCCATGATGAATAAATGGACAATGTGTACGGACATAGGGCTACTTACTTGAGTATCCGGGCGATTGCAGCTTAGGCCAGCGTCCTCGGTCAAGTCCGGACGCATCTCTTGTGATCCGAAGAACAATTCGTACATCTCCACGGGTGTCAAACCCATGAAGTGTTGGAGAGCTCGTGGTCCCTCCGGATTAAATTCCCACAGGCGGAGGGGGTGACGTTTGCAGGGCAGAAGGCGCCGAATTACCATAACCTGCATCACTATGACCAGATTGATCTCCCCTTCCTGGAGGTCTCGAATTCGGCCCTGCAACAGGGGTACGTCTTTGGACGGCCCCCAGTCAAGCCCTTTGTTGACCCATGACGTCAGCCATTGTGGAGGGCCCGAGTGAAAGACGGGCGGCGGCCTCTGCTTGCTGCCCCTGGGAACGGTGATATAGAACCACTCTTGTTGCCACAAACCGAGCTCCTCCTGAAAAAGGCCCTCGGGCCATGGAGCATCGGCCCTCTTGTTTATAACCGCCCTGCCGCACTCTGCTTGACGCCCCGCGATCATCTTCGGCTCCACGTTGAAGGTTTTGAACCACAAGCCAAAGTGAGGGGTAGCGCGGAGGAAGGCTTCGCAAATGACAATGAATGA
This sequence comes from Triticum dicoccoides, assembly GCF_002162155.2. Lineage (NCBI taxonomy): Eukaryota > Viridiplantae > Streptophyta > Magnoliopsida > Poales > Poaceae > Triticum > Triticum dicoccoides. The sequence goes on from NC_041385.1 coordinate 559,635,789, forward strand.
TGAGATGTGGAGGATGGACTCCGGAGCCAAGTCGTGAAATTCCAACCCATAATAAAACATTAGCCCCCTCACGAAGGGATCCATTGGGAAGCCTAAGCCCCGACGGAGGTGAGACACGAACACAACACTCTCGCCGGGCTCGGGAGTAGGAATAACTTGCCCTTGGGCAGGCAACCTATGCGAGATCTCGTAGGTTAAGTACCTGGCGTCTCTTAGCTTGAGCACGTCCTCTTCTGTGACGGAGGAGGGCATCCACCGGCCTCGTAGGTCGGAGCCGGACATTGTCGAAGGTCGAAAGTACCCGAATCTGGAGCTTTGGGTGTTGGAACTCGGGGCGAGGGGTGGATTCGATTGAGGGTTGAAGAAAAAGAACGGGCCTTGGTCTCATTATAAAGAGGGAGAATACCAAGAGCCGTCCCCGTGACCGTTTGGAACCCGCCTTCTATGGAGGGGGCGTGGCAACAGGCGTGGTTGGGTTACCCACGTCCGTATTAATGGGAATCCCGGGATAAGGGGAACACGATCTCTACTTCTACAGGACGTGCCAAGGAAACCGCTTCGCTAAAACGCGCTGAGGTGGTACAATAAAAACAATTCGAGTAAAGGCTTGGTAGTGGTGTGACGTCACGCCACAAAATACGTCAGCAGATTGTTCTTGTGTAGATATTATTCTCTCTATGGTGGTATGTGGAATTTATTTTGCAGAGCCGGACACTATCCTGGTGTTCACAATCTTCTATAAATTATTCGGAGAAGGAACCCGCCTTGCAACGCCGAAGACAATATGCGCGCCGGACTCGTCTTCATTGAAGCCTGGTTCAGGGGCTACTGAGGGAGTCCTGGACTAGGGGGTGTCCGGATAGCCGAACTATCATCATCGGCCGGACTCCAAGACTATGAAGATACAAGATTGAAGACTTCGTCCCGTGTCCGGATGGGACTTTCCTTGGCGTGGAAGGCAAGCTTGGCAATATGGATATGTAGATCTCCTACCATTGTAACCGACTCTGTGTAACCCTAGCCCTCTCCAGTGTCTATATAAACTGGATGGCTTTAGTCCATAGGACGAACAACAATCATACCATAGGCTAGCTTCTAGGGTTTAGCCTCCTTGATCTCGTGGTAGATCTACTCTTGTAATACCCACATCATCAATATCAATCAAGCAGGACATAGGGTTTTACCTCCATCAAGAGGGCCCGAACCTGGGTAAAACATCGTGTCCCTTGTCTCCTGTTACCATCCACCTAGACGCACAGTTCAGGACCCCCTACCCGAGATCCGCCGGTTTTGACACCGACACCGGGCGCTCAGCAAAATCCCTTCAGGGAAAGGCGAAGGAAAGGGCAATGAAGCCGAACTTCATGTGCTACGCATCCAGACCGGGGAAATCGCTACCCATCCTATGGAGGATAGCCGGGAAGGGCCGGTCAAAGCCTCCTCCCCACGCGGGAAGAAGTGGGCCGCCTCCGAAGATTTGGAGGCGGAGACGCCCTAGCAAGGGAAGAAAGCATCACCAGGGGGTTCTGCCGCGACGGGCACCCTCACCGCGTCATGCCCACCAACGGGCCAGCCCTCCACCGACCGGTAAGTTATTCATTAATTCGAAGGTGTGATGTTACTCCGAGATCCATAACCAGGACTTCGTCTTTTGTAGTCCGGCGAGCAGCTCTTCTCAATAGAGTTCGTCTTCAGGGGACCTTCGTCCGGAGATGATGGAGAGTGAGACTCCACCCACCTCTCCGCCTCATGAAGCGGGCGACATGGAGGTGTCATTATGGAGGAGTCCGAATCTGCCGAAGCCGGCAGCGAACACATCAGTCACCCTGAGCCCGGAGCGTTTGGCTCCCACAGGGGGCGATGAGAAGGGTCCAGCACAGTTTAGTGTCTGGTCGGATGTACTGACGGGCCTTCTGGAGCAAGCTGCGCTCTCGGAGGAGTACCTCTATTTAATGAGCATGGTGCTCACGAAGATTTCATCCGCCACCAGCGGTTTGAATGAGGCATTTACAAGCCTGCTCAAAGGCTTTGAGGTATGTAGTGAAAAATGCACAATTTTTTGGTTATGAAGCGCGCGCTAGGTGTGCTCCCTATAGATAGTAGCCCCTGGGACTCTGGGTGCCCGCCATAGGCAGCAAACGGGGGATCATATACTAATGGCTATGCCGTACATGTGTGTAGGTATACAAGGATCCGGCAGCCGACCAGTCTGTTGAAGTTGCCGAACTAGGAAGGCAGATCGGATCCATTGATGCCGATATCACACTGGTGAATAAACGGCTGGAGGAGTCACAAGGTATGTACTCGGATTCCCTTATTATGATGTATAGGAAAATGCAGGAGGGCATAATATTAATGCCATGTGTTTGCACTGCAGATGGTGCTGCTACCGTGGAGGCCCTGAGGGCGGAACTTGCTCAAGCCAAGGAACAAGCTCGGGCTAGCAATGCGGCTGCCCTAAAGGCGGACGAAGAATTGAGAGCCGAACAAGCTGCTCATCACCGAAGCGAGGAAAAGATAGCCGAAATGGCTGGGGAGTTAAAAATACTGCCGACCGGTACGTACTCCTCGAAAAGGAGAATAAGGCTAGTTCGACCAAGCTGGACAAGGCACTTAATGCTGCCAAGGAGATGCGGACCAAGATCCACAGTATGCAGGAGGAGCTCCAACATGCCGACAAATTCGTGGCTGGGGGCTCATACTTACTGCGGACGAAGTTCTTGGATCCGAAGTATGCTCCCCTGGCTGGGCGCTTGAGTCCTGTAGACGCATATGCGGACTTGGCGAATAGTATGGCTGACACTGTCAAGTTCTTCGAGGGTCAAGGCAATGAAGAAGTGGAGAAGCTTTTCTAGTCGCAGTTCAATGCTCCCACTCGCCCGCTGCCACTGAATGAGAAGGTGGCTGCTATGGCAGAGCTCCACAGGCTGTCCGGGCTTGCAATGCGGTCTATAATAGACCATCTTTGGTTGAAGGGGCCTAAGTCGGACAGCTATTTTGGTTTGGTGCAGCAATTCCTTGGAGCCGTGTCTCGGATTGACGCCATGAGGAGGTCAGCATGCATAGATGGTGCGCGGATGGCTCTTGCCCGTGTTAAAGCCTATTGGACGGATATGGAGGCCACCATTATAGCGATCCAGGATCCGGCGGGCGGCCAATATTCGGCCGAGCACTACTTGGCACAGGTCACAGAAGGTGCCCGCCTAATAGAAGCGCAGTGCTCGAAGAATGTCCTCTTCGACTGATAAGTCGAATCATTGTAAAAAACAATGTTTATTTTGATTACAAGGCTATATTTATACTGTTTGCCTGAAAATATGATTGTGTCCCCTGTACGACCGTTTTTATATGTATAAGTAGTCCGAAAGATAGCAGTCATTGGCTTCAGCCCCCACGCATACAATGCGGGGGTGTTCGCGAAAAAAATATGCATAATCACACTTGATACAATGTCTTGGTCCGTTAAGGAGGTGATCGCATGCCGAACTAGGCAACCGGATTATATAGCTATAACACTTTCGCTTAGCCATGGGAGTCTAATGGTGGGGCTACTACGTATCCCCTGGTACATTCGTGTGCATCCGAATACGGGCGCGTGTGTACATGGCCGGGAAACGGCCCTTCGTCAATGTGGATGAATCTTTAGAGATTCCGGTCAGTCTTCGAGTGGTTGATCAGTCTCTCGTTGTAACATGACAATCATTTTTCGGCTTTCTCTACTAAGGCGCTCATCCGGAATAACCAGGGCACAATCGCAGTAGTTCTCCTTTGGCCTGCCTTAGCCGATAATAGCGGAACATAAGGCGGCAAACCCAGGAGCCGGGCAAACCCAACATTTGACCAAAGACATGATTCGGAGCTGATGCATATAAGGCCAAACTCGTGACGCCGAACACTCCCTAAGGTGTTCGGGCTTTATAATAGGAGTTGGGCTCAAGAATGCCCATTCATTATGAACCCTGTATTTCTAGGTACGTGTGGTACTCTGTCGTGGCGAAATGCTAAAAACGACAGTATCCTCTATGGGTATGGAACACAGGGGATGGTTGAAACAACAAGAGGCAATAGAAAAGGTTTACACAGGGGCTTAATCTAAAAAGAAACCTGTTGAACGGGGCCCTGCTGCACGTCTGCGGCTTTGTCTCCATTGTGCGATATCCTGGAAGGGTATCGCGCGAACGTTGTTTGTGGGAAAAGGAAAACTCATAGGAGAATACAACGTAAGTATGCGATGGATAGTAAAGGTGTAAGATGTTGGTCTGCCACTAAGGTTGAGCCAAATGTGGGGTTGTATTAAATATTTATAGCCCCTGGGGGTACATATACAGTGCCCTGGTTGAATTTTATCCGGGATACCGGACTCGTCTAACCGTGTCTGTGGTCTTAATGACCAGTCATGTATATGATATTTGGAGGCCGCTTATAGTCCGGCTGCCAGGGCCGTCGCGTGTTCCTTTGCGCGTGAAAAGCGCTCTGTGATTCCGCTAACGGTGATGACGCCACATGGACCGGGCATCTTGAGTGTAAGGTAGCCATAATGCGGCAATGCATTGAAGTGGGCGAAGGCCGTTCTTCCAAGCAATGCATGATAGCTGCTTTGGAAGTGTGCGATGGTGAAGAGCAGTTCTTCGCTTCTGGAGTTTCCTGGGGAGCCGAATGTTACTTCTAGCACGAATGAGCCCAAGCCGTAGGCTTCAACGCCTGGTATCACCCCTTCAAAGGTGGTGTTGCTTTGGCTAATTCTGGATGGGTTTATCCCCATTCTACGGATAGTGTCCTCGTATATTAAATTGAGACTACTGCCGCCGTCCATGAGGACACAGGTGAGACGGTATCCGTCTATTATTGGGTCGAGCACCAAGGCCTGTGATCCTCCGCGCCGAATACTAGTTCGGCCGTCCATGTGATCGAAAGTGATCGGACGAGACATCCAGTAGTCAGATGTGGGTATGATGGGCTCTACCTCGTGCATGTCTCTGAGCGCGCGTTCTTGCCTTCTCGTGAATGTGTGAGTCGCGTGGATCATGTTTACTGTTTTAACCTCTGGAGGGAATTTTTTCTGTCCCCCAGTGTTCGGCTGGCGAGGTTCGTCCTCGTCTTCACTTGGTGTTTCCCTCCCTTTGTGTTCGGCATTCAATTTGCGAGCGTGCTTGAAGACCCAGCACTCTCTATGGGTGTGGTTCGCAGGTTTCTCCGGGGTGCCATGAATTTCGCATAGTCTGTCTAGAACTCTGCTTAGACCGGACGGTCCCTCTTTACTGCCTTCAAATCACTTCTTTTGCTGATCAGGTCGAGAGCCCCTAAATCCTGCGTTGACCGTCGTGTTATCCAGGCTCTCTTCCTTGTTTTGGAGTTTGTTTTTATTACGCCATGGCTTCCCATTGCCATCCCTTATTTCGGATGTGCTGGGGTGGCTAGTGCCTTTACGGGCCAGCCAACTATCTTCACCCATGCAAAAGCGGGTCATAAGGCTTGTTAAGGCTGCCATTGTCCTTGGCTTTTCTTGGCCGAGGTGTCGGGCGAGCCATTCGTCACGGATGCTGTGTTTGAATGCCGCTAAGGCTTCGGCGTCCGGACAATCGACAATTTGATTCTTCTTAGTGAGCAATTTGTTCCAAAGCTTGCGGGCGGACTCTCCGGGCTGTTGGATTATGTGACTTAGGTCTTCTGCATCCGGAGGCCGGACATAAGTCCCTTGAAAATTGGCCCTGAAAGCATCTTTGAGTTCCTCCCAACTCCCAATTGAGTTTTCGGGGAGGCTTTTCAACCAGTGTCTAGCTGGTCCCTTCAATTTTAAGGGAAGGTATTTGATGGCATGGAGGTCATCTCCACAAACCATGTGAATATGTAGGATAAAATCCTCAATCCAGACCCCTTGGTCTGTCGTGCCGTCATATGCTTCTATGTTCACAGGTTTGAAGCCTTGTGGGAATTCATGGTCCAGTACTTCTTCGGTGAAGCACAGGGGGTGAGCAGCCCCTCTGTATCTGGACGTGCTGTGGCATGCAGTCGGCTGTTGTTGTGTCCGAAGTTTATTCCGAACTGGTGTTTGGCTTGTATTAGCGCTTGGGTGACCATAGTCCCTCGCCGAGGTGTGTCCTTTAGATCCATAGATGGACCTGGCTGCACTGGCTTTCTTGTCCAGATGCTCACGCAGATCGTGAGCGGCATCAGTAGCCGTTCTGTTGCGGTTGTGGAGCGGTACGTCTGGTCTCCTGGTCATATTATTCTTTGGTGGAACGGCCTCGTCGTCGAATTCTGATAGTAGCTTGCGCTTTGGATAGCTTTTGGTATGGCGATCATCGCCATATCTTTCTTCAGTGTCTAGCACTTTATTCCATCTGCGACTTAGCTTTTCCTGTGCGGCCTTGAGCCATTGCTTCTGCTTTTTTAGACTTCTTGCGGTGGCCATAAGCTTTCTGTGGAGGTTGTCTCGTTCCACCTGTTCGTCCGGGATGATGAATGCATCATCGTCTGGACTGTATTCCTGTTCTGGGGCGATTTCATGAGCTCGTCCCTCCGGATCATTGTGATCGGATATTTGCTCCGAACTTGGTTTGGCGTGACCTGGCTCATCCTGCTCCATCGCTGGGTCCATGTGGTCGTGGTTGCTTTCGGAGTTTATGGGTATATCGACCCTTCTTGCGCTCTTGTCGCTATTTTTGCAATTGCTGGACTTTGAGCGGTGTTTGCGCCACCTTTTTGGCTTTTTCTCGGGTGTTTTATCTTCCGGATTATCGCTGTCGTCCTTATTGGGCGTATCTACCATGTATATATCATGTGACAAGGTAGTAGTCCCGTGCCCCAGGGAGTCTGGAGCTTCTCCTGCATCGTCGTCCATACCGTCGATGTCTTCGCAGTCGAAGTCAAGCACGTCGGTTAAATCTTCGATCATGGCGATGAAGTGGGTGGTGGGTGGGCAACATATTCCTTTGTCGCCTGCTTCCCACTCGGGTCGGACATAGTTCGGCCCAGAGCCTCCTCGCAAAGAAAGGGACTTTAATGAGTTCCGCATGTCGCCAAAGGGCGAGCGCTGAAAGATGTCCACAGCGGTAAACTCCATTACCGGAGCCCAACCTGGCTCGGCTGGCTCAAGAGTGAGCGGACCGGGACCAACGACCGGATACGAGTCCGGGGTCCCGAGGTTACAGGCCTCCACAGAGGTGAGACCTGTGTTCGGCACCACCGCCGATGTGTATGCGGCCTGCGGGGCGGGGGTCTACCCCTCCGTCCTTGGGCAACGCAACCTGTTCCGAATTTAGATCCGGGGTTATTGCAGGGATGATGTTCCGAGCATTGTCCGACAGCAGGTCTAGGCCATGCTCGTCGTGACTGTCCGGCGCTCCTGGCACAGGGCCGAATCCATCGAAGATCAAGTCTCCGCGAATATCCACCTTGTAGTTCAAGTTTCCAAACCTGATCTGGTGGCCAGGGGTGTAGCTGTCGATCTGCTCCAAATGGCCAAGCGAATTGGCCCGTAGTGCGAAGCCGCCGAACACAAAGATCTGTCCAGGGAGAAAAGTTTCACCCTAGACCGTGTTGTTGACGATTGAAGACGCCATCAAGCCTTGAAGCGATGGCACAGAGGAACTCTCAATGAAAGCACCAATGTCGGTGTCAAAACCGGCGGATCTCGGGTAGGGGGTCCTGATCTGTGCGTCTTAGGCTGATGGTAACAGGAAGCAAGGGACACAATGTTTACCCAGGTTCGGGCCCTCTTGATGGAGGTAAAACCCTACTTCCTACTTGATTAATATTGAAGATATGAGTAGTACAAGAGTAGATCTACCACGAGATCATAGAGGCTAAACCCTAAGAGCTAGCCTATGATGGTATGATTGTAATTGTGATCGGCCTTCTAAGGACCATCCTCTCCGGTTTATATAGACACTGGAGTGGGCTAGGGTTTACATGGAGTCGGTTACAAGGAAGGAAATACAATATCCGAATCGCCAAGCTTGTCTTCTACGCAAAGGAGAGTCCCATGTAGACACGGGCCGAAGTCTTGAGTCTTGTATCTTCACGCTTCGATAGTCCGGATGATGTATATAGTCCGGCTGTCCGGAAACCCCCTAATCCAGGACTCCCTCACTTAGCTTTGGGTTCAATCTTGCGGTGTCCTTTCCCAGTGGCAGTAGGGGTAGCAAGGCACGTAATGTATTGTTTCCATCGACGATAACGAGATGGGGTTTTCATCATATTGCTTGAGTTAATTCCTCTACATCATGTCATCTTGCTTAATGTGTTACTCCGTTCTTTATGAACTTAATACTCTAGATGCATGTTGGATAGCGGTAGATGTGTGGAGTAATAGTAGTAGATGCAGGCAGGAGTCGATCTACTTGACACGGACGTGATGCCTATGTTCATGATCATTGCCTTAGATATCGTCATAACTACGTGCTTTTCTATCAATTGGTCGGCAGTAATTCGTTCACCCACCGTAATATTTGCTATCTTGAGAAAAGCCACTAGTGAAACCGGTGGCCCCGGGTCTCTTTTCCATTATATTGAATCTCGTTTACATCTTGCTAGTTTCCAATCTACTATTTTGCAATCTTTACTTTCCAATCTATAAACCAAAAATACCAAAACTATTCACTTTACCGTTTATCTATCTCTAGCAGATATCACTTTTGCAAGTGGCTGTGAAGGGATTGACAACCCCTTTATCGCGTTGGGTGCAAGTGGTTGATTGTTTGTGCATGTATTTGGTGACTTGTGCATTGTCTCCTACTGGATTGATACCTTGATTCTCAAAACTGAGGGAAATACTTATGCTACTTTGCTGCATCACCCTTTCCTCTTCAAGGGAAAACCAACACAAGCTCAAGAGGTAGAAAGAAGGATTTCTGGCACCGTTGCTGGGGACATCCATGTTAAGTCAAGCCATACCAAGTATCCATCATAAGCTCTTCTCCCTTGCATTATATTATTCGCCATTCACCCCTTGTTTTCCTCTCCCCCACTTCCAAAATGATTTTCGAAAACCTTTGCCTTTTCTTCACCCCTCTTCTGTTCGTCTCTTTTCGCTGGCTTCTTGTGTGCTTGTGTGTTGGATTGATTGCTCTGTCACGATGGCTCAGGATAATAGTACAGACTGTTCTGTTTTTGACAGATTCAGTTTTTTGCGTGTTTGCTTATTTTATGAATCTGTGAGTAGTATCGGGGGGTACGAACCATAGAGAAGTTGGAATACAGTAGATTTTACAGCAATATAAATAAAGAATGAGTTCAAAACAGTACCTTAAAGTGGTGATTTATTTTCTTATGCTAACGGAGCTCATGAGATTATCAATTGAGTTTTGTGTTTTGAAGTTTTCAAGTTTTGGGTAAGGATTTGATGGACTATGGAATAAGGAGTGGAAAGATCCTAAGCTTGGGGATGACCAAGGCACCCCACGGTAAAATTCAAGGACAACCAAAAGACTAAGCTTGGGGATGCCCCGGAAGGCATCCCCTCTTTCGTCTTTGTCTATTGGTAACTTTACTTGAGGCTATATTTTTATTCACCACATGATATGTGTTTTGCTTGGAGCGTCTTATATGATTTGAGTCTTTGCCTTTTAGTTTACCACAATCATCCTTACTATACACACCTTTTGGGAGAGACACACATGAATCGTGATTTATTAGAATACTCTATGTGCTTCACTTATGTCTTTTGAGTTAGACAATATTGCTCTAGTACTTCACTTATATCTTTTTAGAGCACGGCGGTGGTTTTATTTTATAGAAATTATTGAACTATCATGCCTCACTTATATTATTTTGAGTGTCTTTTAGAACAACATGGTAATTTTCTTTGGTTATAAAATTAGTCCTAATATGATGGGCATCCAAGATGGGTATAATAAAAACTTTCATATGAAGTGCATTGAATACTATGAGAAGTTTGATTCTTTATGACTGTTTTAAGATATGAAGATGGTGATATTAGAGTCATGCTAGTAGAGTGGTTGTGAATTTGAGAGATACTTGTGTTAAAGTTTGTGATTCCCATACCATGCACGTATGGTGAACCGTTATGTGATGAAGCTGGAGCATTATTTATTTATTGACTGTCTTCCTTATGAGTGGCGGTCGGGGATGAGCGATGGTATTTTCCTACCAATCTATCCCCCGAGGAGCATGCACATAGTACTTTGTTTCGATAACTAATAGATTTTTGCAATAAGTATGTGAGTTCTTTATGACTAATGTTGAGTCCATGGATTATACGCACTCTCACCCTTCCTCCATTGCTAACCTCTCTTGTGTCGCGCAATTTTCGCCGATACCATATACCCACCATATACCTTCCTCAAAACAGCCAGCATACCTACCTATTATGGCATTTCCATAGCCATTCCGAGATATATTGCCATGCAACTTTCCACCGTTCCGTTTATTATGACACGCTCCATCATTGTCATATTGCTTTGCATGATCATGTAGTTGACATCGTATTTGTGGCAAAGCCACTGTTCATAATTTTTTCATACATGTCGCTCTTGATTCATTGCACATTCCGGTACAACGCAGGAGGCATTCACATAGAGTCATATTTTGTTCTAAGTATTGAGTTGTAAGTAAATAAAAGTGTGATGATCTTCATTATTAGAGCATTGTCCCATGTGAGGAAAGTATGATGGAGACTATGATTCCCCCACAAGTCGGAATGAGACTCCAGACGAAAAAAAGAGGCCAAAAAAAAAATAAGGCCCAAATTAAAAAATGAGAAAAAAGAGAGAAGGGGCAACGTTACTATCCTTTTTCCACACTTGTGCTTCAAACTAGCACCATGATCTTCATGATAGAGAGTCTCCTATGTTGTCACTTCCATATACTAGTGGGAATTTTCATTATAGAACGTGGCTTCTATATTCCAATGATGGGCTTCCTCAAAGTGCCCTAGGTCTTCGTGAGCAAGCAAGTTGGATGCACACCCACTTAGTTTCTTTTTGAGCTTTCATACACTTATAGCTCTAGTGCATCCGTTGCATGGCAATCCCTACTCACTCACATTGATATCTAGTGATGGGCATCTCTATAGCTCATTGATACGCCTAGTTGACGTGAGACTATCTTCTCCTTTTTGTCTTCTCCACAACCACCATTCTATTCCATCTATAGTGCTATGTCCATGGCTCATTCTCATGTATTGCATGAAGATTGAAAAGGTTTGAGAACATCAAAAGTATAAAACAATTGCTTAGCGTGTCATCGCGGTTGTGCATGATTTAAATATTTTGTGTGATGAAGATAGAGCATAGCCAGTCTATATGACTTTGTAGGGATAACTTTCTTTGGCCATGTTATTTTGAGAAGACATGATTGCTTTGTTAGTATGTTGAAATATTATTATTTTTATGTCAATATTAAACTTTTGTCTTGAATCTTTCGGATCTGAACATTCATGCCACAATAAAAAAATTGCATGGATAAATATGTTAGGTAGCATTCCACATCAAAAATTCTGTTTTTATCATTTACCTACTCGAGGACGAGCAGGAATTAAGCTTGGGGATGCTTGATACGTCTCCAATGTATCTGTAATTTTGATTGTTCCATCCTATTATATTATATGTTTTGGATGTTTAATGGGCATTAATATGCTATTTTATATTATTTTTGGGACTAACCTTTGTAATCGAGATCCAAGCAATATGAAACAAGAGTAGGAGTAGGCTTTTATCTCGTTGAGAGGGGCCGAACGTGGGTAAACCCTTTGTGTCCCTTGTCCCATTCAACCCCTTTAAGCTAACCAATGTCACTATGGCTCCACATCTAAGTCCTTTCACTAGGGCATCTGACGTGTTAAGTCCATGACAGTTGGCACCCTCCATGGGGCCAGAGCATGGTGGTTTCAAGTTCTTAAAGGGAAACTTCTTCGGGATTGAAGGGTACGCCATGGGCCGGATGGCCAAGAGTTGCCGCGGCAAGATCTACATCAACGACGCTAGCTGGGGTCCCGAGGCCGACTCAATCGAGTACGGGTACCGGGTCCCCTTTGGTGGAATCCATGTCTTCATAGGAAAGATCGGCGAGTTAGAGCCTGAGCCAGACATCTTCACCAGCATCATAGAGACGGCTCAGCGCGCGCGACCCGCCAGGGTCCAACCTGGCCGGAACCGCGCTTTCGTTGGTTTTGTCCATGGGACGGATCTCGAGGAAGAATATGTGTCTGTTGGAGAGACAACCATCTATTCAGGTGATGAGTCCTCAACCGGAGAAATAGTGTCAATCTATCAACTTCAGGATAGCGGGATTGGGGGCTATTCTGATGGTGATAGTATTTTGGATCCCTATGAGCAGCCCAGCAGGGCTGCTATTTTTATGGCTGGCATGCAACAGATGTTAAATTACTCAACTATTGTGGCCATGACATCCAGCTCAATTGCCGTTGTGACAGCCGGGGCGAGTGGACCTGCGTGGCCGCTGTCGGTGTGAAAACCGGCGGATCTCGGGTAGGGGGTACCGAACTGTGCGTCTAAGGCTAATGGTAACAAGAGGCTCGGGACACGATTTTACCTAGGTTCGGGCCCTCTCGATGGAGGTAATACCCTACTTCCTGGTTGATTGATCTTGATGATATGAGTATTACAAGAGTTGATCTACCACGAGATCGTAGAGGCTAAACCCTAGAAGCTAGCCTATGATTACGATTGTTGTTGTCCTACGGACTAAACCCTCTAGTTTATATAGACACCAGAGGAGGATAGGGTTACACCGAGTCGGTTACAGAGAAGGAGATCTACATATCTGAATCTCCAAGCTTGCCTTCCATGCAAAGGAGAGTCCCATCCGGACACGGGACAAAGTCTTCAATCTTGTATCTTCATAGTCCAACAGTCCGGCCAAAGTATATAGTCCGGCTGTCCAGATACCCCCTAATCCAGGACTCCCTCAGTAGCCCCTAAACCAGGCTTCAATGACGATGAGTCCAACACGTAGATTGTCTTCGGCATTGCAAGGCGGGTTCCTCCTTCGAATACTCCATAGAAGGTTTTGAACACGAGGGTCATGTCCGGCTCTGCAAAACAAATTCGACATACCACCATAGAGAGAACAATATTTCACAAATCTAATCTGCTGACGACTTTTCGTAGCGTGACATCACGCCACGGCCCGGTCATTATTCGAATCGTTTCTCACAACCTTCCACCACACATATCGCGAGGCAGTTTTATCGGCACATCTTGTCGAAGTAGAGATTGTGTCCCCTTATTACGGGATTCTCATCAATACGGGTGTGGGTAACCCAACCGTGCCATTAATCGTGGCATTTGGAGAGTAAGCGATTTTACCGGACAAGTGGGGAGGCGCAGGATCCCCGCTGCCTTTATAAGGGGATAAGAACTCCCTTTTTCACCCACGCCTTCTTCTTCCTATGCTCATCCATTCCTTATCACTCGAGCCCTAGTGCTCAAGCATTCGTCTTCTCCACCCACAAAGCCTTCCCGAAAATGTCCGGATCCAGAGCAGGAGGCAAATGGATGGCCTCTACCGTCCAGGAGAAGGATATCAAAAGGCTTCGGGGGGGGGGGGTATTTGGCCAAGAGAATTGGCCACCGCCTTCCGACAGTGGGGAAGATCATCGCCACTCCGGAGCCCCACGAGAGGGTGGTATTCCTCCATTTTTTCCGCGGGCTAGGGTTTCCCCTTCACCCATTCGTTTGCAGCATCATGTATTATTACGGGATTGATTTTCACAATCTATCCCCAAATTCATTCCTCAACATCTCGATATTCATCGTCGTGTGTGAGGCCTTTCTCCGCATCCAGCCACACTTTGGTTTATGGCTGAAGGTGTTTAACGTGAAGCCCAAGGTAGTGAGCGGCGAGCACGCCAAGTGCGGAGGAGCCATGGTCAGCAGGATGCCCAATGTTACATGGACAACAGGTACCTTCAATGATTCCGTCAAGGAGTGGCAGCAGCAGTGGTTTTATAGCACTGAGCCGCGTGGCAAGGATTGGGCCGCTGCTCCGGAGTTCAGATCCGAAGCCTCTCTGCGCCTCACGTCCTGGCCTAAGAAGGGCCTGGACTGGGCTTCGTCTGACGAACTATCAATGCTCCAGACGCACGTTCAAGATATGGAAGATAAGAGCATCAAGCTCGTAAATGTAGTCCAGGTGATGTTGATTCGCCAGATTCTACCTTGTCAACACTGGGCTTTCAATTTATGGGAGTTCGACCCGGCCAAGCACCAGACCCTACTAGAGCTTTTCGGCTCCTCGCACGAGGGCAGGAAGGTGCTTTTCAAGTCCGACAAATCATGGCCGGACTCCGCCGAAGACCGCGGGTACCAACTGTCCCACCCTGCAAGTTTGGTAAGTAATCGCACGTTAACAATTAATATGTTGTATTGGCATAACCTTAGCAAAATGCCTAATGTATTTCCCACAACTTTCCTAGGGCTGGACGAACAAGGCGGGGCTGATCTACTGTCCGGCTCCGCTGCCAGAAGAACTGGACGGCCCACTTCTGACGAAGATGCTGGTCCCGGCGCCTTACAAGGCGCCGAAGAAGAAGACCGAAGAAGAGGTCAAGAAGACCAGGGGCGGCCTCCGTCGCCGTGGGGCCTCGGACACAAAATCTGAAGGCTCCAACGCCCATCCTTCCTCTGAAGAGGACGAGGAGGAGGAGGAGGAGGAAGATGAATCCCCCGTGGGGGGAAGAAAGAAAAGGATGGCCTCCACCCAAGAGTGGAAAAACTCCCCTTCTAGAGGAGTCCACTGCCGCCACTGACAGCAGTCCGGAGTGGGATCCCAGGGCCCAGCCCCTGATGAACTCGTGAGTATCAAATCCGAACACACTTATGTGTCCAGACCCATCGTGGCGTAATATTTCAATTTGAGCCATACTTTTTACAGTCCTGCGAGGTCTCGCGCCGAACAATCTTCGTCGGAGGATTCGCTGGGTTTGGATGCTATGGAAAGCGGGACACCCCCAAGTGCCCCCTCCCCCAGTCATGCGAATGACACCGAGGCTTCGTCCCAGAAGGACCCAGGCCACAGAGGAGGGGGGAAGATCGCGAAGCCGACGCCAGAAGACCAAACTTAGGGGTCCGGATACACGGGAGAGAAGACTACCGTGGACGTCAACAGCGGGGGTCATCTTAAATCCAGCCCCCAGCTGGACACTATCCTGGAGGTCAATGAGGCTCCGGATTCAGGCAGGCGGCCTTCATTGGCTAGAGGGGGAGTGCCTATTCCTCCGGCGACCTCTGTCCAACCAGAGGTGCCAGATGCTTTATTGGCAGCGCTGAAGGGCGCTGAGGGAGTCCTGGATCAGGGGTTATCCGGACAGCCGGACTATATACTTTGGCCGGACTGTTGGACTATGAAGATACAAGATTGAAGACTTCGTCCCCTGTCCGGATGGGACTCTCCTTTGCGTGGAAGGCAAGCTTGGCGATCTGAATAGATCTCCTTCTCCGTAACCGACTCTATGTAACCCTAGCCCCCTTCGGTGTCTATATAAACCGGAGGGTTTAGTCTGTAGGACACAACAACAATCATACCATAGGCTAGCTTCTAGGGTTTAGCCTCTATGATCTCGTGGTAGATCAACTCTTGTAATACTCATATCATCAAGATCAATCAAGCATGAAGTAGGGTATTACCTCCATCGAGAGGGCACGAACCTGGGTAAACATCGTGTCCCCAGTCTCCTGTTACCATTAGCCTTAGACGCATAGTTCGGGACCCCCTACCCGAGATCCGCCGGTTTTGACACCAATGTTTGTGCTTTCATTTAGAGTTCCTCTGTGTCGTCGCTGTAAGGCTCGATGGCTTCTCCAACCTTCAACTACACCGGCCAGGGCAAGACTTTTCTCCACGGACAGATCTTCGTATTCGGCGGCTTTGCACTGCGGGCCAACTCGCTTGGCCATCTGGAGCAGATCGACAGCTACGCCCCTGGCCATCAGGTCAGGTTCGGGAACCTAAACTACACCGCCGACATCCACAGAGACTTGCTCTTCGATGGATTCGGGCACATGCCAGGAGCGCCGAACAATCCCAACATGCATGACTTAGATCCACCGTTGGACAGTATTCGGAACATCGCGCCTGCTACGGCTCCGGATTTCGATCCAGAGCAGATCGTGCCTTCCAAGGACGGGTGGATGGACCCCGCTCCGGAGGCCGCACACTCATCGGCGTTGGATCCGAACATAGACTCCGCTCCTAAGGAAATCTGTGTCTCCGGACCCCCAAACTTGTCTTCGGTCGTGGGTTCAGGACCACGTGCATCCATGCCCATCGAATCTGATTGGGCCCTAATCATGGAGTTCACTGCTAAATTCATTGAGGTCTCTCTCTCTGTCAGGGGATTCCTGGCCGAACTATGTTCAGCTCGAGTGGGAAGCAGGCGACGAAGAAATTCGTTACCCACCCACCACCCACTTAATAGCTACAGTCGATGATTTGACCGACGTGCTCAACTTCGACTCCGAAGACATCGATGGTATAGACGACGATGCTGGAGAAGAACAAGAACCCCCGCCCACAGGGCGCTGGACAGCCACCTCCTCATATGATATATATATGGTGGACACACCTAAGGACGACAATGGCGATGAGGCAACAGAAGATAACCCCTTAGGAAGGAAATCAAAGCATGGGCGTCATCGGCGCCGCTCTAAGCCCCGCCATAGCAATATCGGCATACGAGATGAAAATAATCCGGATATTGCCAAAGATGAATACAACCCTGATCAGCCTACCTTTGAAAAGGCCGAACAGGAACACGGGCAGGTCAGCCCAGATGAACAGGCGACAGACAGATACTTGGAGGACGACAACTACATGCCTCCCTCCGAAGACGAAGTGAGCCTCGGCGACAATGAATTCGGCGTACCGGAGGATCACATAGAGAAGGAGCGCTTCAAGCGCAGGCTTATAGCCACTACAAGAATCCTGAAAAAGAAGCAGCAGCAGCTCCAAGCTGATCAAGACCTGCTCACAGACAAATGGACCGTGGTTTTGGCAGCCGAGGAATACGGACTCGAGCGCCCAACCAAAGGTTACCGATGACACAAGTTGCTACCTCAGCTAGATGAGGAGGCCGTAGAGCCTACACTGCCAGAACAAGACGAGCCTGACCGGCCACCTCGTGGCCGAGATAAGACGGCATATCAGACCGAATACCAGCTGCCGGCGTTCTGGGAACGGGGGTACCCAGACTTGCCTGCCTGCGGCCTGCACCGTGGCTCAAGGAGTGGCCCAGCATGGCCCATCTTTGTCAACACAAGCTCAAGACCCTCGCGAGGGGCCAAGCCTCGCGGGGTGAACGACTGGAAGCTTCCTCAGGCGCAGCCTCGTCAGGCTGGGTCGCGAGGAGGCGTAGAGATCAAGGCGGGGTACCTCACGAGGTGCCCATGACGCAAGCCATGACGACCGAAGCCAGGCGGGCACCGGCTTGCGCAGTGTCCTTGTTTCCCCTTTGGTGCAAAGGGGGCAAGCACAGGCCAAGGTATCAAACAAAGGCTATCGTTTCGGTGCAACAAGACCAAGACCAGCATAACGGCAGGATGGAGGTCATCATGGAGCCCATGAAGGCGTCATCGTCAGAGTCTTTGGCAGGCGAGGGCCAACTTTAGTCAGGATAAGTGTACTAGAAGTTCCCCTTCAAAATGGCCAATTGTTGGCACCCTTCCCGCTCAATATTTTGGAAGAGGACCAGGGCCTTGCTCTATAAATAGGACTAGCCACTCTCAAGGCAGGGGATCAAGGATCGACCAATCGAACCTTAGCCAGAACCACCAACACAAGAACTCCTCCCCTCGCGAGGCTGTTCTTCCTTTGTATTGTTCATCATCGGCCCAGAGGCAATCCACACACCACACACTAGAGTAGGGTATTACACCACAATGGTGGCCTAAACCAGTATAAACCTTGCGTCCCTTGTGTTGTTCTTCGTGTAGCCTAGATCCTTTGCGAGGCGACGAGACGTGAGTTGGTAGGGGAGTGATCTCCGCGCGCACCCCAGAGTTCGAACCTTAAGGGTCTGCCAGAACCCGAAATCCGACATTTGGCGCGCTAGGTAGGAGTGCACCGGAATATTTCTTCCGCCGCCTCATGCTCCGTCGCATCGTCATCCTCATGTCCGGCGACCCAACGGGCAACCCCAACCCCTGGGCGGCTTGGCCTGCCCGCACCGAGCCGCCCGCCCAGGGCAACCTCAACCTTGTGCCCCAGGCAGCCCGCGCTCTGTAGGGCACTGCAGGCCGTGGGCGACGCGGCCAGGCACCACCTGCTCTCACGTCGCAGCAGGTGCGGTCGGCAGCAAGGGCTTCAAGCCACGCCGCAGCCACAGCGCCGTACACCCGACGGGAGAAGGCGAATTCAAGGGCCGCGCTCATGGTGGCCCAAGAAATACTATGATGCAGGCTGCTGGAGGGCGGCCACGAGGTGCTACTGGAGTGGGTGGCAGAGCTCCTGGGCTCCGCCACCTCGGGGGCTCATCCCTTCTGTGCGCAGCTACCACCCTAGGTCCAGGGCGGACCGTATGGAGGCCCCATACACGCCCATGCAGCTTCGAGCGGCTTCCAAGGCCTCCCCAGTGCTAACCTGGCCATCAGCGCCGGGCGACCAGCAGTGCCGGCTCTGCCTCCGACCGGCGAAGGGGCATTCGTTGCAGCCCACGGCCCTGGCGGGCCACCACTCTACCACCCCCAAGACAGCACTTCGAGCAGGACTGCGTGGCATGTGGGGCACTACAACGAGGCATTCGGGGCGGCGGCCCTAGAAGCTTACACACCCCACATGGTAGATCAAGGGCACACACAGGAAGAAGACCATGGCTTGTTCCTTGGCCCAGGCTGGGGGAAGAGACGCTGGAAGCTGAGCTCTTTCGGGAACCCCAGGAGAGCCTCGACGACCGCGCTGGTGGCAGCAACTATCGGGTACCGCTAATTCCTCAGGAGCAAGCTTACGCTAACCATGGGTCACAGGAAGTACAGGTCGCCGCGGCAGATGGCTGCCCCAATTCAGCAGCTTCCTACCCCTGAGGAGGAGGGCACCAGGGGCTGCCGGAGAGGGGCCGAGATCCAGCCTCACCCCCACAGCGCTCGGAGAAAGGCGTCCTCAGGAGGTAGGCCCTCTGCCGGGGAGGTGCCCCAGGGCCTGCCCCCGGTAGAGGATCCGTGGTCGTCGGGGGAACCGCTGGAGACCGCTCTATCCCATCGGTGGCGTCCTCGGTCTCCGGTCGTCGTTGATGGCAATAGAGTGCGGCGCAAGACGGGGCCCTCGTCTGGCGATATGAAGCAAGGTCGGTACCTGTGAAGAAGGCCCAGTGCCTATGAAGCTCGCCGCCCCGTGACACTCTCACGTAATAATGAGTGGGGTTTTACACGCCCCGGAGTCTCCGGAGAGCCGCCCTCGGGCCTTGGGGGCTCCCGCCCACGCCTAGTGGCAGCACTTAGCTCCGCGCTGGTGAGAAGACGTCAAAGACTAGACTAGGTGCCGGACGCGCCTTTTTTGCTTTGTTGCCTTTCTCCTCGTTGTCGAGTTTCTTCGATTTGAATTTAAGTTGGATTCGAGCTTGAGACTTGCGTGTGTTCGGGGAAGTGGTGTTTAGTCTCGTTCGAGCAATCTCTCGCATTTTGGTTGCCTCTTTGCGTCCGTTCAGCATCAGCTGCCGTCCCTTGCGAGCCCCTCGCGAGTCGGGCCAGGCCAGGCACCTATGCAGCCTGGACTGCTGTCGCTGCGCCCTCTCAGGAGGTTCTCATCACAGGATCAGTGGGTCCACTCAGGAGACACTCGGGGCACTGCGAACCCAGCAGGATCGCTCGGGACCCGTCCGGGCCAAAGGTAAAACAAGTCAAGTGTCCCATCATAGAGCCAATGGCTCAGCATAAGCGTGCATGCAGCCTTATGTCTACAAGGATGCCAACCGCAAACCTTTACACGAGGGGCTCCCCCTCCCAAAATGCTCTTACAATCTTCTGGGCCAAGCCCGACTGTTTTCACGAGGGGTAAATAGCGGAGGAGACGCGCGATCAATTGGACAAATCTCCCAATGCATCTTCAGGGGCACCACCGGAGTCATCACTGGCGTCGCTGGCCTCACCATCACCCACGCCTTCGCCGTCATCGGCATCCGGATCGTTCACCACGCCGCCTTCATCGGCAGCCACGACCACGCCGTCGTCATCAGTGGTGAAGGCCCTAATGAGGGCATCCACGTTGTCTTCCACCCATTGCGCCAAATCGCCCCGGATGGCCGCGGGCACCAGTGCGATGGCGGCGTCGAAATCAAAGTGGGGGTCCCTGTCCTGAAGATAACTGAAGACGCGAGAGAAAGCACGTCCAAGCAAGGCACGACTCCTCTTGTCGACAAGCCTGTCGCCCCTGCCCGACTGAGTCTCCAGCTGCGTCACCACATCCGTGAAGAACCGAAGGTTGCCGGCATAGTTAATCACACGGGGCTCCTCAACGGCCGCCTCACAAATGTTGCCCAAGGCCGTGTTAGCCCTTTCCTGGAGCGCGCGGAGCATGGGGCCATGCACATGCTCCAAAGTCTTCCACTGACGTATCTCGTCCTTGTTCCGCCGTGCAACGGCCTCAGCCTCATCAACCCTCTGATGAAGAAGGAGCACCTCGGCGTGGGAAGAAGCCAGCTCCGTCTGCGCTGCGCCAAGGGCGGCCCCGGAGGCGTCCGCATGCCGCGTCGCTTCATTCAGCTTGGCCTTAAGGGCGGCGGTCCTGCCCTCTGCTTCAACCCTGATCAGCTCCAGCCTTCCTCCGTACTCGCGTTCAAGATTCGAGCGAGCCTCCGCCACGCGACAGTCAACCTCCTGTTGGACTCGGGCTTCCCGCGCAGCGACATCATCCTCTGCTTGAGTCACCAGGTGCTCCCTCATCTCCAACCGCTCGAGGTCAAGGGTGCGCTCAGCAGCCTCCAGCGCCAGCGCCTCCTCACACCTCTGGAGCTCCGCCTGGTCGACGGAAGCACCCTTCAGCGACACAAGGGCCGCCTGACGCAGCTCCACTTGTTGTTCTAGGGAGTTTCTCCAGGCCTGGAGCTCCCACGGGCGCTCCTCTGCAGCCTTTCACCGTCGGTCTGCCGCCCAAGCTTCCTCGACGGCTTGGGAGCAGGCCTCTCGCAAATCCTCCAGCGATGCTTCGGCCTTCGTGTTGTCAAGGTCAAGCTGATGAAGCACAAGGGCGACAGCTACCTTCAGCTTGCGCCTCTCCTCAGCAAGGCGCAGGCCTTCGGCCTCAAGGCGCGCATCCTCGCCGGCAAGCTCCGCGCCGAGCTGGCTCACTACATCAGCTGCCCTCTCAAGAAACTCTTGACGAAGGGCACGGCGCTCCCGAGCACGCCCGAGCACATCTCCGGTGTCATCCTCCGCCGCTGGCGAACGTGAAGGGCCCTGGGGTGGCGTGCCCCCTTCCCGTGAGGGGCTGGGGGCTGGCGCCCCAGCAATCACCGGACGAACCCCGCCAGGGATCCAACTAGAGCCGGTCCACTCCCAGAAGAGGAACTCAAGACCGACCTCATCCAGTCACCATCCACGACCAAGGGAGGAGCTCGGGGCAGGCCGGCTGTGCCCCAGGAGAGCTCGCGAAGGAGGGGCATGAGGCGCGCAGGATCAAGATGCTCAGCTAGATGGCTCACTTCTCCGACCAGCCCCGCGGCAGTAGCGGTACTCGAGCTCAGGGCACTCAAAATTGGTGGAGAGGGCGAAGCTTCAGGGGATGGCTCCTCAGCCGCCTCTGTGAACTTGGCAGGAAGGGCCCTGAAAGGCAATGGTTAGCCGAAGCAACGGGAAAGTAAGGGACAAAGACAGGAGAAGACTTACTCATCGATGGCAAAGTACTTCCTGCGCTTCAATAGGCGGCAGGGGTAATCATCACCACCCAAGGCTTCCTTCCTCTTTTCGGAGGGCCTCGAAGTCTATGCGGAAGCGGCCTAGGCGCTCGATGCAAGGGTCCTCCTGCGGCATGAAGGAGGTGTCAGGGTGATCAACGCAAGGGGAATCGGCGTGGAGAACGCCACCAAGCGCTGCCTCGTGAGCAACGGCCGAGGCCTCAGAAGCCCCAGCCTCAGGAGCCGAAGGCCGCGACTCCTTGCATGCCGCTGCCCCAGAACAGGCTTCGGGAGATGCCACCTCTGGGGCTCCGCGCGGCGTCAGCCTCTCGACATCACCCCCTTCGGCTCCCAGCGGTTCTTGTCTCCCCGCTCCATCACCTGAGGCGGAGCCGCTTGGGGCGACCGGAAAGGCAATCACAATGAGGGGATTCTCGTGGGGCCCTCTGAGGCCAGCCGGGCGCAGCCCCCACTCGTCAAAACTAGGCATCTGCCTCACAAAATCGGCCCTGCCCGAGCAGAGATACAGGAGGGCACCACCGTGACGAAGGCTGCCTAGGGAAGGATTGCCAGTCAGGACCTTGAGCACTGTCCTCAGCGCTTCAGGCGCCAGGTCCTCCTCCTGAAGCCGCATGCGGTCCTCGTGCCCTGCAAAGTCCCACATCCGGCGAGAGTGATGCTGGAGAGGGGCAATGCAACGCTGGAGGAACTCCTTCACCACCTTGGGCGCCGTCACATCGAGCGCCCTCAGACTCTGGAAGTGGCACCAGACGAAGGCAAGCCGGGGGCTCACGAGCGTCTCATGATCCCAGCCCGAGTTGGGAACAATAGGTAAGGTTGGGTGCAAGAGTAGGGGGCTGGGTACTCCGACATCCACGTACAGCCACTACTCTCTTAACCCGGCCGCAGGAGGAGGAAGGCCGAAATCAATCTCTGAAGGAGCCGTCTCCGGCACAGCGAGGAAGCTCACGCACCCCGAGCACTGAGTGGGGTCGCTCACGCGCAAAGAGAAGAAATGGCGCAGCAGGGCAACGGAAGGAGGAATTCCCACCATTGCCTCACAAACAAAAGCGAACACAGCCAGGAGGGAGATGGACTCAGGCCCGAGGTGCATCATATGGATCTAATAATGGGAGAGCACCGCATTGAAGAAAGCAGAAAAGGGAGGAACCAGACCCGCCCACACGGCATCGAAGAAGAACCGGACCTCCGTGACGACCCTATCAAAGGAGGCATGGGACGCAGCACAGACCGTCACTACAAAAAAATACACTTCCGTGATGATACGTGTTTGTCACAGTAGGTCGCATTTTTTGTCATGCATGTACATCCATGACAAATTTATGATAGAATCAAGATAGTCATACTTGTGCTGTCGTAGAAGTGTTCGATGACATTACCAAAATTATCATCACGGAAGTGTCCAGTTCCATGACGATAAATCACGCGTCACAGAACTGCTTTCGTCAAGGGTGACCGACACGTGGCATCCACTGTAACGGAACACCGTTAAGCTATCGGGTCAGATTTTGGTTCCGATAACCCGTTATCAGCCACGACCAATGCCGATTTTCCATGTGTAAAATTCTCATTGGCTGACGGATCCACGTGTCAGCTCCGCGTTGGCACATGTGTCACTCATCCAACGGTCGAGATAGGCCTATGATATGTTGACACGTGGACCGGCCCAAAAGTGGCCCACAAAGTTTAAATGGGCCGGCCCAACCGAAGGCCCATAAGATTTAGTGGATCATAATGGGCCGGCCCAGCTAAAGGCCCACACAATTTAGCGGACCATAATGGGCCGGCCCAGCTAAAGGCCCACAAGATTTTGCGGACCATAATGGGCCGGCCCAGCTAAAGGTCCACAAGATTCTGCAGACCATAATGGGCCAACCCAGCTAAAGGCCCAACATTCTCTGTCAAATCGGCCCGTCAACGGCATGGTCTAAACTTGTCATCAATGTGGCCCATGGTCACTTCTGGACCATTAACAGTCTGCTAAGTAATTGGGCCGTGTTACGGCCCGGTGTATTTTTGGCCTGTTAAAGGTCCGGCTTCATTTGGGCCCATTTATAGGCCATCAAAACTTTCGGCACATAAACGACCGTGAAGGATTTGGGTCATATTTGGCCATGTCTGTCATTCGGCCTGTTAGAGGCCCACTATAGATTTGGCCAACTTTCGACCTACTAACACCGGACATAAACCACGGGCCATATGTGGCCCAACGTCATATCGGGCCCATTAATGGCCCATATAAAAATGGCGATAGTCTAGACCGTCCGAAGATCCGGCCTGTTAAAGGCCCGTGTATTAGGTCGTCGCATTTACGACCCGTCCGAATTTCGGCCTATCAAATATCCGCATCGTAAATGGAACACCATTTCGGCCTGCTAAGTCCAGTGGGTTATTTGGCACAATCAGGGCCCAATCTCACTTTCAGTCTATTAAAGGCCCATGTTTTTATGGGCTCGACATATTTTCACCTGTAAACGACCTACTTTTACTAAGGGCCCAAATTATGTTTAGGCCTATTAAAGGCCCACTTTGGGCACAGGCCTACCAGAAAAATTTGAAAGCTTATGCTAATATAAGCCCAGATATTTTTAGTGGGCTACATGCCAATTTCGGCCCGTAATCGTTTTTAGCCCAATTGGAATGGGCCCGACGAATGTTGGCATGTTGGGCTCCTACAAAGCTTTCGTCCGAATACATTACTAAGATAAACCTACACTATAC
This sequence comes from Triticum dicoccoides, assembly GCF_002162155.2. Taxonomy (NCBI): domain Eukaryota; kingdom Viridiplantae; phylum Streptophyta; class Magnoliopsida; order Poales; family Poaceae; genus Triticum; species Triticum dicoccoides. Next base: position 559,660,333 of record NC_041385.1, read on the forward strand.
AAAAATAGCATCATAATTACTGCAGCATGTGGTGGCATCATAAATGTTGTATCACAACAAAATAAATTCCAATCATACAATAAAAGGCCTCTTGGCATAAAGTTTACAGTCCTTCCAGATAGAAGCACCATCATATGTATAGAAGCACAGACCATTTGACCTGAGTGCTAATGTTTCAGGCTGTAGAATCTGATGGAGCAGCACGATCTCCACCTTTTTTCCGCCATTGCTCTTCAACAATGAAGCGAATGTCTGATAGTCTGGTTTCAAAACCATTCATATCTTGACGGCATTTCTCAACCACTATTCTTGTTTCCGAAACAACGTCCATTAGGGATTGGACTTGTGTCTGGAGCACAGATATATCACTCCGTCTAGCAGGAAGATTTTGTTCAGTAGGCGATTTGGACGAGGTTACCTTGACAACCAACCCAGAATTATGCAGGAAGGTGCTTTTTGCACTGTTAGTGGAGAGGTACTGATGCACTGCAGCAAGAGGTGACATTGTGCCCGTAGTAGCCTCGTCACCTTCAGGTGGTTATGGCTGTTCAATCATTTGTTCCATAGCTTCCTGAAAGTTTGATCTTGTAGATTAGTGTACCAGTGAGTTACTAATGAGACAAAAACAAACAAAGTAGGTTAAACGTTTATACATAACTTATTTTGGTGACCTACTGTAATACATTAGCATGTATTTTAGTGCCAACTACATAATAAAAAATCACTTTCGGAACATATGTCCATGTAGCATGCCTACTGTATTGTCTATTTCCTCACATTCGTTGACATCTAAGGATAAAGAGACATGGTTTAAAGTAGGATGAACATAGTATGACATCATTCATATCATGGGCAAACAGATATAAAACAAACATGCTATTTTATCATTGTGTGCGCACGTGAACATAACAACTAGATTACAGATCAAGACCAAAAGAATATCTTTCATCTCTTTTAAACAATGTAAGGTGAAATGATACGTTAAGACAACTGTGTATAAAAGTGAACAGAGTAACTGACATTGGCTGCAAACCAAGTAGTTAAATGAACACATCACAATACCAATCAGTTCAAGGCAGGAGGAGTAAGGACTTACAACAGCGGCTTGAACTGGTGTGCTCATGCCCTTCATCTTGCTGGTGTGGCAATCCTTGAAGATTTGCACTGCATTCGGTTCAGGTTCTTTTTGGTCCGCACGGGCTTTCCGCTGTATATGATAATATGGCACAAAAAAAAGAAGGAAGTAGCAGCTATTTACAAGAGCCTCGTAGTGTGCAATATAGCTACGAGATCATGTTGTCTATTGGAATTTCACTTTAGAACGGTTGGTTTTGTTCTTCAAACAGTTAGCCTAGAAGAAGATACACTTGTAAGGCACATACATAAATACAAGTTCAACATGTGGTCTGATCAAATACATATAGCCTACCTGATACTTTGGATCAGACCAGTGTTTCACGAGGGCTGTCCAGTCTTCATCTGTAATATATTCCACTGGAGATGTTTGGGCAATTTCATTGTTAGCCTTGCCTTCAAAGTGAGATTTTCTAAGGTGGTACCGATACTGTCGCAGAGCAGACTGAAAAACATGAGTGCATGCTTGTTTAGTTGCATCATCTTTCGGATCCAACTTGAACCTCATCTGTTGAAAAAATAATGTGAGTCTTATGAGGAAGCTAGAAAGTATGGGATAGAGCAAGACAATATTACTAATTGCGATGAATAACATTACTTACAGATAAATGGTCAAGGAAGGTGTTAAATTGGGTATTGTCTTTCTCATTCCTGTACTGGATCCACGTTGGGAGGATACGCGCATGACACCTAATGGCAACGGCTGCCTCTGATACTAACTTGGCTGACTCTGTAGCATCACGTGGCCTTTTTAAACCTGCCTCAAAATGGATCTCCATTCTTCCTCCTTTAGATTTTGTTAATCTGTCAAGCATTATCCCTGATGTCTGTTTCCGCTTGTGCCGTGGTGCTAGTTCAACAAAGAATATGGAAAGTGTTAGTGTACATCAAACTGTGAGAGTACATATAAAGGAGCATGCAACTGCAACTTGACTCGGTCAGGTACCGTCTTGGTGTTGATGCTCATGAGGTTCATCTGATCTTGCCAAGTCCCATTGTGTCAACAGTGCTTCGGAAATAGTGTTTGGTGTGAAGGCAGCTTGGGAACTGGCCAGTTCCGGAGCAAACGAACGAGTAACTGGTTGAGATGCTGGTACAGTTGAAGCGGATGCTGCAGCTGGTGGAGCAGGTGATACTGTGTTTGTAGATTTAGCTGGTGGACTTGGACCTTCTACTGCACTATAAGTACTAGCAAAATCTCGACGGCAAAGCCTTTTCCGTTTCACCCGACGAGTAACAGCACTCCCTACTATATTATTTTCCTTGCTCTTTTTTGAATTTGCCATGTCAAGCTGTACCCACAACCCCTGTTCAAGAATTCATCCGATTAACCAGATAACTTGCCGATTAATTCCTACTCGTAGGGTCACCGAGTAGCCGATTAACCGATAAATTGTTCGATTAATTGATTAAATGGCCGATTAACTTGCTGATTAGCCGATTAATCCCCTACTCGCCAGCCAACCGAGCAGCTACCAGTTAACGATTTCCTCAACAATGCCCACAACACAAAAGAATAAAATCACTCTTCAGAACTCATTGATGCGTGATACAGACAAGCAATACTTTGATGTAAGACAACCGTATGAGGATGGAATATGTAAGAAAAACAGGACGGCATGACATATTCACAGCTACGATGTGCAAACTAAGTAGAAGGATTTTCAAGAAAATAGAAGTAATGCAAGCTAGACACCATATGAAAGATGCAACCAATATTACTCTGCCAAGTTAAAAGTGTCTTGTCATAAGTGGCAATTCGAAAAATTAGAAGCAGTACAACATAGAAATCAATGCAAGATGCAACCACTATCAAACTGCCATGTTAAAAGCGTCAAATCATGAGTTACTGATGCGGGATACACAACAACAATACTTTGATATAAGAACATGGTATGATAGATAGATGCAGTGTATTCTAGACACAGAAAGCCATGTCATATGCACATGTATAACGTATAAACTCAGCAGGTGCAATTTAATCAAAATAGAAGAAATACAGGCTAGACAACATATGCAACATGAAACCAATTATCACACAGTCAACTTAGAGCAAGCACCGGCGATGGTGGAGTGCGGGAGATGAACTCATCATGTAGACTTGGGACTTCAACTTCATTAGCAGTAGCAGTGGCAAATCTAGAGAGTCTCTATTTGCGTCGGTGCGGAGTACCACCAACATCCCCTAACTTACTCTTTTCCTTCCTATTTTTTGATATTGCCTTATGAAGTCAAAACCACAAGACGATGAATAAAATTAGCTCTGCATAACTGGTTGATGCATGATACAGACGAACACTACTTTGATGTAAGGCAAGCGCAGGAGGATGGAATATATACAAAAAAAGACAGCGTTTCATATTCACACGTACGATAGGAGGATGGAATATGTATGAAAAAACAGTAAGAGGAAGGCATTTCAACAAAATTAGAAGAAATGAAAGCTACGCACCATATGAACATGCAACCAATATCACTCTATCAGGTAAAAAGTGTCTCGTCGTAAGTGCCATTTCAAGAAATTAGAAGCAGTACAAGCTAGAAGACAATGCAAGATGCAACCTACATCACAGTCCCAAGTTAAATGTGTCTTATGGGTAAGTGGTCGTTGCAGGTATAAGTTGTAAGCTACGCAGATGCAATTCAACATAATCAGAAGCAATACAAACTAGACATCATACGGAAAACGCAACCACGTATAACAGTTCCAAGTAAGAGCAAGCACCTGTGATGGTGGAGTAGGGGAGATGTGCTCATCGTGTACACGTATGTTCTAGAAACAGGAACACGTGTCATATTCACAAGCCTTATGTGTAAAGTAAGCAGCTGCAATTCAAGTTAGAAGCAATACAAGCTAGACATCATACGCAACATGCAACCAGATATAATAGTGTCAAGTTAGAGCAAGGACCTGTGATGGTGGAGTAGGGGAGATGTGCTCATCATCTACACAACTACGTTGACTGTCCAACCTTGTGTTGTCTTGCGAATCTTGTTGGGAGGATGGCGGAGTAGAATCTGTAGAGACCCCCTGTTTGAGTTGCTCCGAAGGACCACCATCATCCATTGCCGAACTAATTTCCTTCAGCTGTAATGATTTTGCATTGTGAAGTCAAACCAATAAGAAAAAGGAATAAAATTCGCTCTTCAGAACTCATTCATGCATGATACTGACGAACACTACTCGGATGAAAGGCAAACACATGATGCGAGGATGGAATATGTATGAAAAACAGGATGGTGTGACATATTCACACCTATGATGTGGTAACTAAGCAGAAGGCATTTCAACAAATAAGAAGCACTGCAAGCTAGACACCATATGAAAGATGCAACCAATATCACTCTGCCAAGTTCAAATTGTATGGCGTTTCAACAAATTAGAAGCAGTATATGCTAGAAATCATATGCAAGACACAACCAATATCACAGTGGCGACTTAAAGGTGCCTTATCATACGTGGCTGATGCGGGATATGCAAGAATAGTAGTCTGATGTAGAAACAGGAACACATGTCATATTCACAGGCATTATGTGTAAAGTAAGCAGATGCAATTCAACAAAGTTAGAAGCAATACAAGCTAGACATCATACGCAACATGGAACCACATATAATAGTGCCAAGTTAGAGCAAGCACCTGTGATGGTGGAGTAGGGGAGATGTGCTCATCATCTATATAGGTACGTTGACTGTCTAGCCTTGCGTTATCTTGCGAATCTTGTTGGGAGGCTGGCAGAGTAGAATCTGTAGAGAACCTCCATTTCAGTTGCTCGGAAGGACCACCATCATCCAATTCCTTGCCAATTTCCTTCAGCTTTATTGATTTTGCATTGTGAGGTCATACCGACAAGAAAAAGGAATAGCATTCGCTCTTCAGAACTCATTTATGCATGATACTGACGAACACTACTCTGATGAAAGGCAAAGTCATGATACGAGGATGGAATATGTACGAAAAAATGGACGGCTTGACATATTCACACCTATGATGTGGTAACTAAGCAGAAGGCAGTTCAACAAATTAGAAACAATGCAAGACACCATATGGAAGGTGCAATCAATATCACTTTGCCAAGTTAAAACTGTCTCGTCATAGGTGGAATTCATCAAACTAGAAGCAATACATGCTAGAAATCATATTCAAGACGCAAACCAATATCACACTGCCAACTTAAAGGTGTCCCATCATAAGTGACTGATGCAGGATACACAAGAAGAGTAGTTTCATGTAAGAACATGGTGTGATAGACAGATATAGTATGTACCAAAAACAGGAAAGCGTGTCATATTCACATGTATCATGTGTAAGCTAAGCAGATGAAGTTTATACTAATTAGGAGCAATATGAGCTAGACACCATATGCAACATGCAACCAGATATCACACTGCCAAGTTAGAGCAAGCACCTTGGATGGTGGAGTAGGGGAGCGGAGACTTGGACCATGTAATGCACTATCAGTACAAGGAGAATCGGTATAGATGCTCCGTTTACGTTGCTGCAGAGGACCACCATCATCGCCTTCCTTACTCTTTTCCTTCCTCTTTCTTGATTTTGCCTTGTCAAGTCAAACCCACAAGAAAAAGGAATAAAATTTCCTCTTCAGAACTTATTGATGCATGATACTGACGAACACTACTTTCATGTAACGCAGCCGCATGATAGGAGGATGGAATATGTATGAAAAATAGGACGGCGTGACATATTGACATGTATGATGTATAAAGTGTAAACTAAGCACGAGGTGCTTGAACTTGTTAGAATCGATGCAAGCTAGAAACCATATGAAAGATGAAACCAATATCACTCTGCCAAATTAAAAGGGTGCCCTAACAAATGTATTTGACCAAATTAGAAGCAATACATGGCAACAGGCCAGAAATAATATGCAATATGCAACGAATAAAGGTGACTCATCGTAAGTAATTGATGCAGTATATAGAAGAGAGGTAGTTTCATGTAAGAACAAGGTTAACACATAGATGTAGTGTGTACCAAAAATAGGTAGGCATGTCATATTCACAGGTATAGTGTGTAAACTAAGCAGATGGAATTTACCCTAATTAGAAGCATTACAAGCTAGACACCGTATGCAACATGCAACCACCTATCACACTGCGAAGTTGGAGCAAGCACCTGTGATGGTGGTGTAGGGGAAGTGTTGTCTTCAGGTACAGAGCAACGTTCAATATCTTCATTTAGGCTTGCTGTTTCTTGAGAATCATGTGGAGAGGATGAAATTGCATTCTTTATAAGAGTATTGCATCTCATATTAACCCACGCGCGTGACTGTCTCATCATAAGAGATAGACGCGGGATACACAAGAACAGTAGTTTGATGTAAGAACATGGTGTGATAGGCAGATGTAGTATGTACCAAAAACAGGAAGGCATGTCATATTCACATGTATAATGTGTAAGCTAAGGAGATGCAATTTAACAAATTAGGAGCATTGATGAGGGATAGTAGTTTGATGTAAGAACATGGTTAATAGAAAGACGTAGTATGTACCAAAAACAGGAAGGCATCTCATATTCATAGGTATAATGTGTTAACTAAGCAGATGCAATTTACCCTAATTAGAAGCATTACAAGGTAGACACCATATGCAACATGCAACCACATATCACACTGCCAAGTAAGAGCAAGCACCTGCGATGGTGGTGTGGGGGAATTGCGGTGATCAACTAGAGAGCTACGTTGGCTATCTTCATTTAGCCTTGCTGTTTCTTGAGAATCATGTGGGGAGGATGACACTGCACTCTTTAAACGAGTAGGGCGTCTCACAGTAACCCACCCAGGTGACTGTCTCATCATAAGTGATTGACAAGGGATACAAAAGAGCATTAGTTGGATGTACGAACATGGTTAATAGACATATGTAGTATGTATCAAAAACAGGAAGGCATGTCATTATCAAAGGTATAATGTGCAAAGTAAGCAGATGCAATTTAACCAAATTGGAAGCAATACAAGCTAGACACCATATGCAACATGCAACCACATTTGACAACGCGAAGTTAAAGCAAGCACCTGGGATGGTTGTGTGTGGCAATTGAGATCATCAACTGCAGAGCTACTTTTACTGTCTCCAACTGCTGACACTGCACCCATTAGAGCGTTGAATCACTTACTTCTTATCTTTGAATTACATTGGAGCGACTTCCGTCTTTACTTTTCTGCATTCATCAACACTGCATCAGAGTCTGAAATACCCATGCATAAAAAAACAATAGTGTGAGTATGGGTGAAGTGTGTGCACAATTAGTACAGTGTAAAGGTAGCAGATAGCAGGTCAGTGAGAAATAAATGACGGGAGACATATGATAGCTCTACAACATGGATGGCACACTCAAGTACTACAGGATTCTATGAAAATAACAGTCGACTGAAAGCAAATAGGTCAGTCCATTTTTTCTGCACCATCCGATGTACAAAGAACGGGGAGATCGCCTTCTTCTACCTCCAGCGAGTCAGTGTTGACGATCTTCCTCAACACGCCATCGACCATCAGCCCAGTATTCCTCCCCTGCCTATGCCCTCCCCTCGACCTCACCGCACCGTTGTGCTTGGCACCGCCCCCCCGGCCATCCATTCAAGCCCCACCGACCTCCAGATCGGGTGCAAGCAGCTCCTGCGCCCCACACCCCTATGATAGACACTGATGCGCCGCTTCCCCGGGGAATAGGCGGACTAGGTGCTCTGCGCGCCTAAGCGGGTGTTGCTTCTTTTAATTGCGGTTCGACTGACCCTGAATTGAAATCCAGGCGGGCTACTGACCTCTAGCAAAGGTGAAATAGTAAAAGGGAGGAAACCTTGTGCATTTAGTATCACGAAGAAGATGCAGTAAGAAGCGCTCAACTAGTTTCTTTCGTGGGATGAATACAGTGTGAGTGGAGACGTAAGATTTGCACGAATAAGGGAAGAGGAGTACCTCTTTCTGCTGGCAGTGCTGTGGCCTCCTTCTGTTTTTCCGACGATCTTGTTGTTCACCGAAAACCAGAAGTTGTGGAGGACGGTGCAGCCTTGGACAAACCCATGGCCAATTTGTTGAGTGTGGTGCGGTGGCCGTCTATCGGCGGCAGGGAAGCAGATCCGAGGCGGCGAACGATGGCGTAGCGGGAACATCTTCGGTGCGGTGGACGGTTGCGATAGTGGAGCCGCAGCAGTGAGGCGCAGGACGACATGGTCGGAGTGGTTCTGGTACGGCGCACGTTGGTGTCGGCATCGTGGAGGCAGCTCCGCCTCGGCTTCAGCTGCTAAGTCCTTGAGGGCATTGCGGTTGCGGTTGCGTTGACGACGACGTCGGGGTACCGGCTCCGGTATGATGGAGGAGGGCGGCGGTGGATTGGCCGCTATGGGGTGGGGGACGGAGGAGGTTGGGGTTTTGCGGCTGGTGGAGAGGGTGTTTTCGCGCCCACGGAGTATGAATGGGGAAACGGAGGGAGGCGGGGAACTAAGGGGGAACAATGTTTCGGTTTGAGACGCGCTTGTTTGAAATTTGGGGAAAGTTACAAACTTTGCCCCCATCTAAAATTTTGGACGTATTGTGGGTTGGGGGTAGGACAGTCATGTCAGGTGTCCCAAATGTGGGCGGGATAGATTTCGGCCGAGCGCATGGGTGTTTAGGCGCCCACGGCGTATGAATGCTTCTCGGAGGCGGTTGAGACTGGCGTCTTGGTGAAGTTACAAACCTACCCCGGTTTAGACCTTTGGACATCGGGCCGATAGGCTACACGGGCCAGAGTCAGGACAATAATTTCCTACCACCAAAACATTAGTCTCGCACGGTTTTGGGTGACCAGAGGCCTATTTGGCGCTTCGTTCAATATTTGGGAGCAGAAGCATTAACGTTTTCGGTTCTCTTGAATTGAACTTTCAGGATTTGTCAAACTTCACAAATCTTTACTCTTGAAAATCCTAAAGCTACAATTATTTCGGAATGGAGGGGGTACATTTTAATATACATTGTACACGAGTATATATATTAAAAAATATGCAACTTACCTCAGTTCATGCATGGTTCCAGGTATAATCTCCTTGGTTGCAAAAAAAAGTTAGATATGCATATGAATATATATACCATGTTCAAACTCACAACAAACATTGATGCCCCCTTTTACATCTGATTTACAAATGCCATTATCTCGGGTTCAAATAGATGAATGCACTTCCTATGAATTCGAATCTTCGAAACCCCCTTGATGTTGAATTCGACATGTATTTTATTTCGTAGCTAGCAATTTGGAATGTATCCATGCAAGTGACAAATGTATAAAGTGCTTCACACTAACAACATGGAGTGCACTAATTAATGTTTATATATGAATTGCAAAAGCATCCATTGCCTGTATTTCAAACCGCTCTCACTCTATGGATCGATAATATGAAATAAACACATGCACATGCTAGAATTCAATGGAGTATGGGTGTCTGATAGACCGATTTTCGTCCATACACAATTTTGCAAAATTCATGATCTCATCCAAAAATAATAATGCCATTTATATTTTAATTTAATGCATAGAACCGCCTTTTACACGTAGATATCTCTCTATCTAACGCATAAGTGCGCACACTTTATATGCATCGGCATTTCTCTTTCACACATGCTCACAATCTCTCTCAGGGTGTCGGGGTGTCTCACGCACATGCTCTCTCTGTTTCTCTATCTCTCTTTCTAACTACTATGTACCACTCTTTTCACTAATCTCAGTTGGAAAACACTATTTCTCTCACATGCATATATACACATGCATGGTCTCTACTAGCCCTCTATACGCACATATATGTGCCTATGTGTCTCCCGCACGCACATTATCTTTAGGCCTCTCTCGCACACAGTGCCCCCCCGACACACCTCTCTAATAGTAGTTGGCAGATATGATTTCATCATATCATTTGGTAGGATATCCCTGGCTGTTAGACTGGATGGTAATACGAGGCAAAGTTTTACCCTAGTTCGGATCGGACCCTTGTAGTTGAAGAAAGAGCCTACTCCTGGTACTGTATATTAGTGTTAGGGGTGTGTACAAAGTACACGTGAATACCAGGCATTGTGCGTGTGTGTATACTATCGACGAACTAGCCCCCAAGCTTATATAACATACTAAGGGCCTAGGGTTACAAAGCCTATATAGTCGGCTTATCACCAGTGGGGATAGAGTCCTCCGCGACTCTGGTAGCTTCCTGTTGTACGCCGAGTCCTCCACATGGGTCTCCGTATAACACGTCTCGATCCAACCTATATGTGGTGCAGGATGGAACCGACCCATGAGTCTTCATGTTGACCCACCACAACTAGAAATGATGTGCCCACCACACCACACACGCAATCGGCCACTAAGAAAATAAGCATATACAATAGTACAACGGTATCTAGCTCATGATACGTCTCCATATTTTGTTGATGACACTGACGGACTATGCATTTGATGCATGCTCTGTATTTTGTTGACGACACTTACAGTCATTGTATTTGAAGCGAAAGCACGATTTGGTCACTGGACTTCAGAATAAGCTCATCACGGTCACCACATACATTTGGTCGTGCTAACCAACATGTGGTTGGATGGTTAGAGGACAATGGTTTCTCGAGCCCACCAAGGTTAAAGTCCCGTTGCTCGCATTTATCTTGTGTTAATTTCAGTAGTTTCTGGCGATGTACGTTCAGTGGGAGGAGACGTTCCACTCGACTACGAGGCACCTATGGTGACTTCGTAAAATATCAAGATCATAGATGCTGGCCCACTCTCTCGAAGGTGCGGCGGCGGACCAGTGATGGGGAGTGGTTTCGGGGAGGGCGGGCTGGCTGCGGGCGGCGGGGGCGGGCGGTTCGGCCGGTGATGGCTGGCGGCTCGGGGGGAGGGGGGGTGGAGTTTGATGATAAAACTGGAGGCCCTTGATTTCGTATCCAATGACTGGAAAATCTAATGACCAGAGATGAAAAAGTCAGTGGACTAACGTGTAGCCTCACCCCGCACGTACACATGCACGCACGCAAGACACGCACGCATGTAGGCATGCAACACTGACACGTACAAATAATGTACACACACACGCATGCTGGCATGCAACACTGACACGTACACATGCACTCACGAACACACGCACGTACGCACCCATGCATGCAACACTGAAACGCACCCTTGCACGTAAGCACCCATGCATGCAACACTGAAACGCACCCTTGCACGCATGCAACACTCGCATGCCTGCATGCACACAGCACACGACACAAGACACACGCTTAACTACATGAAAAAGATGACGTCACACTCAATGAAAAATCATCGGTTTATGAAATGCCCGCTTCTGACCGCCCTGGCCCACCAAAGGTTCCTCTGTTGTGCGCTGCCTGTGTTGGGTCACTGACATGCAGGCCATGCACCCAAAGAGCCCACACGTCAGTGGAAGAACGGCGCGGTGTCCTAAGTCAGAGTCGAGGGCGCCACTCGCGGCACGCCCGGCTGAACACGCCTCTGTGCCGCATTCAAACGCCACCATGAAACCCGCCCGTGTGGAAGCCGAGAAACCCACTCTGGACACACGTCCGTTCATGACCGGGTCGGCGCTAAACGCAACGCCGGTCGAGCTCCTCCCGTCCGCTGTCTATTTAATATCCTATTTAAACGAGGCCAAATGCCGGGCAAGAATCGCACACCTCCGCCGCTCCCCTATCTCCTCCACCATTTTGTCCACTCTTACAATGGCTTACGAAGAGTAGTTATTCCGCATCCAAGCCGGCTAGGTAGCCCGCCGGATACGAGCTATGCAGCTCACTGATCCACCTCCCTCCCCTCACCTGACGGAGCCAGTTGCCGCCCCAAGCCGGCGCGCGGTTCAGCAACTCGCCGCTCCAGGCCATTTCGACGAGGAGCAGCGCATGGGCGTCGTTGCTGCCGTCCATACCGCCGCCTCGTACCGCGTCTCCCGTTTCTGTGGCCGAGACTCCCATGCCGGCGGCAGCGCCATGCAAGCAGCGCCAGAAGCCGGGTGCGCCGAGAGTGACGAGTTGGTGGCCAACGCCTCCGCGTCTGCCGCCATCATCGAGGAGAAGTAGAACATGGGAGGCCACTGCCACTTGGGTCCCATGAAGGCCACCACGGAGGCGACGCCGGCGTACACAGCAGGTGTCTTGCCGGATCCTTTTGTTGCAAGGACCTTCGTCGACCCCGCATGGGCTCCACAGAAGAGGTCAATGTTAGGATGAACTTGAGCCAGTGCCGGCCATGGAGAAGTAGTGGCCGGTGATGGACTCGAACCGGTGCCGGACACCATCATCTTCGGCACCAGCCAATGACATCAGTTGGGCAGTGGGGAAGCGAGTCGTCCTTTGTGCTGAAGCATATACCTCCGGGGCTCCCGGCAGTCCGGTGATCGTGCTGCCGGACATGAGGAACACAAATCGATCGGCGGGCGACCAATTAGGCCATGTATTATAACCTGTGCTGTCCAGAACTAGCACCGCGTAGTTCATTTGAATGTAATGAAATCCGTCATGTTTGTGTGAAAATCCGGTATTTTATATGATTTCCGTCATTGTTTATATGAAATACTCCGGTGGTTGCATGAATGAGTATCAGTTTGTCTATGTGTTGGCGTGAATTTTGTCCGGTTGGTTGAGTTCCTGTCATAATGTGTGCGGCTACGGTTGGATGGCGTAATTTGCGGGTCGCCGGTCGGTCTGCGGGCGGCTCGGGCGGTGTTGTGGGACAAAAAAACACAGCTTGTGCGAGCTCGTCTCCAACATGCGCGCTGGAGGATGCATGACAGCATGAGCACCCGAGCCGTTCCTCGTTCATCGGTGGCAAAGGCACCGGTGGACAAAAGGGTCATTTGGCTACCTCGAGCAAGATCCAAACAGCCCCTCCCAACAGATTCAAATCCCTCGTTCGCCATGGAATTTTTCCATGTGTTGTTTTCATGGACTAGCAAGATGCCCGTGCATTGCACGGAACATCAAGATGCATTTTTTTACAAACTCCTGCATGCATGCAAGGGATAATTAATGTCCTCCTTTGCTAGTACCACGAGGCAAACACCATTAATATTGCATCGATTAGTGTTAGTGTCCTTGTATATCTGCAAATTGTAATTTTGATAGTGGCCCCTTGTATATAAAAATGGAGGGAGAAATATGAGAGATAAGGTGAGGAGGAGTGGGGCGTGGTGCCGTGGTGGTGACTGGTGGTCGGACTAGGCGGAGGCATGGGGATGGACGGTGCATTATGTCTAGGTTTGTATCTCTCTCACACACACCCACGTAGGTGGGGGACGTGCACGAAGAGAAGAGGTGCACGCACGGTGCACGTACTCTCGTCTCTTTCCCAACCACACCCGCGCGGGTACACGGTGGAGCTCATTTCTGTACGAAAAAGGCAGCCCACGTGGTAATTTGGCAAGTGTACTTGTTGTCCACTTGGTGGAGGGAGGATCGTCTACCACGGGTGAACAAACAAATTGCGAGTTGACGCGTTATGTTAAATTAAAAAAAGAGGCAAACCATGTGGGGCCTACCTTAGAGGCAAGGCTCTATACACTGGAGTACTTTTGATGTGCCCCGTCAACTCGTAGAATGAGGAGAAGCTTGCTTAGTACGCCGTCTCCCCCGCCCACGGGCGCGGTGGCTCACAGGATGAGGTGAAGCTGGAGTACTACTGTACGCCTTTATGCCCGCTCCCTCGCCCACGCGCGCGGTGGCTCGTAGCACGAGGAGAAAATTTTACTACTCCCTCCGTTTACTCCTCGTCCCTACTACGTACTTTGGTTAGTACTCCCTCTATTTACTTATAAAAGGCCACTATAAAAAAACATTTTGCATCTATACAAGGCCACAAATAGTAATTGAGACAAAAGTTACTACTCCCTCCTTTCCAGTTTATGGATCAATTTCAAAATATCTCCAACCAAGGTAGACGGTGAGTGGTCGAATTAATTTCATAGTTTGCACAATACGCTCGTTTTTCTCAAGAAGTTATGTTTACCGAGACATTAATTAGAATGAATGCATGAATGACCACTAAATTTCCATGAACTTGTACATGCATTGGTTAGTTTCCTCTTGACACTGCTTGCATCGGGTGATCTAACGCACCTCGAAATCCAACATGTAATGGTACTACTACTAGTATAGTACTAGAATTGAGACTTATCAAACGGAAAAAAGAATGTTTTTTAGATGAGCCCTATAAACCCTAGTGGGTACGTACCCCGTAAAAACAGATTTTCCAAAACTAAGTCGCTCCCTTTCATGAATTCTGTAGTATACTCCTCCATCGATGCTCCCTTTCATGAATTCTGTACTTCCTGTCGCCGACATGTGGGACATATAGCAATCGGGTCGACGTGTCAAGCACCAAATAACAGTGCAGAACAGTAGGGGGACGCACCCCACTCGTACCGGCCCAGTATTAGCAATGAACAATGAGACGTCAAATCACAATGCCGCACCTTCCCAGACGGACGAAGCAACCATTATTTCAGACTTCGGTTCGACATCATCTCAAACCACGTACTAGTATTGCTTCTACCTCAAGAGGGACACGCGCATCGCCTTGGTACATCATGACACGTGGACCGCATGACTGGCCATGCTCCCCCGCCGATCGCTCGGTAAAATCACCTCATTTTTACTATACTTCCTCCGGATCGGTTTACTACATGGCATGCACGTCGTTCTAGGTTGAGAATTTAACTGGCTATATATATATGTGATGAACAGTATGCTAGCCTTTTAAAAAATGTATACTTTTGTATAGTAGTACTCCACTATCGATTGATTGACTGTTTTGTCCTCGAGGAAGTTCTTAAAATCCTGGCACTCAACGTCGGCATGGCATATGTGGTAGACCAAGCAAATGTTATGTACGCAAACCTAGATCACGGCGGGCTTCTTCCTCTCTTCATCCTTTAAATCCTTCTCTCGTTACACGACTGTGGTGTACTCAACATCTAGCCCAGCGACCCACTCATCATGTGAGTTTTCGAACATGCGTCTGAAGCGAGAAAGGCATCCTTTCACCGTCGCGGAAGTACGGGTGTAGATGACGTCGAAGTTAGCGCCGGTGATGGTTCTAACCTTGTACTCACCGCCGATCGGGAGATTTGGGACGCCATGGATTTGGGAGGAGGGTTAGGATTAGTGGAACTGCCGTAATGTGAATGGACGAGACAACTAGGAGTGAACCGTCGTAGTATTAAAGGACGTGCGGGAAAGAGTAGGAGCGAACTGCCAGCGTGCGAACGGCAGGGTAGTGGCTTTCCATTCTCCCATGATACGGGCTTCTGAGAGCCCTTGGATCTGAGATCGAACGGTTGCATGGCGTGATTCTAGACCTATGGGTGAATATCCTATCCTGGAGGGTTATTCTTAAAATTTTTAGCAACTTAGCATGCGACCATTTGATCTCAGATCCAAGGGCTGCCAGCAGCCCGTATCATGGTCGCGCCTACCACGACCGTCACGTCGCTCGCGTGGTCGCGCCCTTGGAGATTTAACACGGTGCGTTAGGCTATCTGATGTTGGCATGTCATCCATAGTCATCACTTAGTCACTCATACTACAACAAGGTTAGCTATAAGTGTATTTTTTTACTCCTCTCTATCTCTTTCTTCGTACTCCCTCCGTCCCATAATATAAGAACGTTTTTGACACTAGCTAGTGTAGTGTCAAAAACGTTGTTATATAATGGGACACATGGAGTACTAGTATTTATTGCATTTGCCAAGGAGTGACCTCTTCCAATGAAATGGTGTTGCTAAGTTTGCTTCATTTAATTAGCTATAGACTCAAAATTGTCTTTTCACCTAGGTACACATGCTTAGCACCGTTTCTTCCTTGGGTCACCAAACTAGTCTCTCTCTTCTTGATTAACTTGCCACATCAGACTTTATGCCTATGTGGCAAGCTTAAGCACCTGTAGGAGCAAGTAAGTACAATAGTGCGCTTTACATGGCATTTTTGCATATGTGGAGGAAAGAGAGGCAAGGAAAAAGTGGAGAAGTGGGCTCTCATGCAAGAGCCAGCCTCTACTACTACATGGTGGAGCATTGGGAGAGGCACCTGTATGGAGGTGGTCAGGAATCGGGAGACTCACGCATGTCGTAGCGCCGCAGTTAAAATGATAATGGCAAGTCAAATCACGGGGCCCCACCTGCCCAGCAGTAACTCGCTGTCAAATCACACAGCCCTACGTTTGCAGCAGCCTACTCCCTCGTCTTCTCGCATCTCTATCGAACCGACTAGGCGGAACTGTCCCGCCGCCTATCAGGTAGGAAAAGCCCTGCCCTCGACTTTTAAATACAACTACTCCCTCCATCGGATGGGTTTGGTTGAAGGTATCGTATGAATGGATCGTGACCATTCAATTTTTTTGGGATTGAACCATTCAATTCATGTGTTTGGCTGAATATAAGAGATGAGCTAATTATTTAAGACGCGACCACCAGTCATGCTCACATAGTCATGCATGCAAAGGGTGGCCATTTGATTCGACCGATTTGGTTGGGTGGAATGGTTCAGCATCTTCAAGGCATATTCTCTTTTTTGACTCAAACCATTCATGTGCTTTATAACCAAACATGTCTATTTTCTGAATGATCCCAACCCATTCATGACCACCCTTGCAACCAAACGCACGTCATCTTACAAAAACCAAATAATCCCACAATATTAAGGCGCGGTGCATTAACTTCTACCTCGTTTCTTGTTTCTTCACATATCAACCAATAAGAATCCAATGATATACTTTTTGTGACATAGTAACTCATATTTAGTTAGTCAAATGGATGACCTAGAACTACGTGCAGGCCCTATAAACCGAGACACCTACAAATAAAAAACCGAGACGGAGAGGGTAGTTCAGCACGTATCTTTTTAGATCAATATAGTCGGGATTCACCAAGGAGCAAAACCAAGTGGTAGGCTGCTCCTGTCGTGTTTGCGTAGCAACTCAAGCAGGGTCAGTCCGCACACGAAATGGCGACACACTTAACATGACCCCTTTGGCAGACATGTGTCTCATCCACCGTCTTGTTCCACGTGCGATGCACCAAATTACAGTTCGGAGCAGCGGCTGGAATTGGAGGCACCCCGGTCGTAGCACCGCAGTAGTAGAAAATGAGCGATGAGGGGTCAAATCACAAAGCCCCTCCTTTCCCGCATTAAGTTGGACGGACGAAGCAACCATCATTTCACTCTAGCGCGCAAGAGCATAAAGAAAAGAGAAAACAATGATGCGTGCGGCAGCTACCTAGGGCACCCTAGGGTAGGGGTCTCCACTACAGATCCTTTTTTTAAAGCGCCTCCACTACAAATCGGCTTCTCCCTCGTCCTCTTGAAGAAAACTGATGATGAGTGCGGCGGTAGGGTTTGTAGGAGTACTACGGTGTGCGGGGCCACGTTGTAGTAAACGGGTTCGAGTCAACGCCTTAAATATGTGTGGGCTGCTTGGTTTTACAGGAACGAGGCAGCATTTTGGGTTCGGGGACCAGTGGAGATATAACACGTACAAAAAAATTGTGGATGTAGGTTCGACCGAAAGGTAATGATGCATAGGCCCTGCATTCTGATATACCCGGGGCCACGTGAAATTTGCTACTCTACTCAAAACTAGTAAGGTACACATGTATTGAACGCATGAGATTTCGAAACCAAATTATGAATAAATACACACTATAGCATGTAAAGCTTTGAGTCATATATGCATGATGTAGATTTTCGTTTAGTTCTTATAGTCCATCTCATTCAAAATCAATTAGTTTTATAAAAATGTTAAGATTCATGGGGTTGTGCATTGTAAATCATAAAGTAAAAAACAAATAATGGAAATTCATTTAGAAAATAATAATCAATTATGATACAGAAGATTCTAGAACAAAGGAGAAGTGCTTGTGTTTTGAGGTTTGTGCATTATGCTCAAGTTCAACCATGGAGTCTTCTAAATTGTACATGTGGTAGATCTGGTGGAATGTTGATGATATCCAACAGCCAGTAGTGCTCGAATTTGCCCATCTCTGCACTGTCGGGTTAGCTTCATCCAGCGACCATCTTTCAAAGTTATTGGCACACTATATAGTTCTTGTGCCATAGTTGCGTGTTTAGGAAAAAAGCTACTAGTGGGTTGTACTATCTATTTAGGAATAGAAGATGCATACGTGGAAGTTGTAGGGTAAGAGATGACATGGAGCATCTCAATTCCTA
This sequence comes from Triticum dicoccoides, assembly GCF_002162155.2. Taxonomy (NCBI): domain Eukaryota; kingdom Viridiplantae; phylum Streptophyta; class Magnoliopsida; order Poales; family Poaceae; genus Triticum; species Triticum dicoccoides. The sequence continues at coordinate 559,678,670 of NC_041385.1, forward strand.
TGAGTAGGGATTGGAAAAGAGATGTCATTTGGTTCACATCATAGGAACTTTTCTATTGAATCTAGAGATGACATGTATCTCAATTCCTATGAGGAGGGATTAGTGAAGAGATGTAATTTGGTTCATATCATAGGAACTTTTCTATTGAATATATGCTAATGTTTATTTTCCTTTGAAATTAAGGGAGTATAGGAATCCATTCATATGAACCAAGTGGCTCTAAAGCTATAGAAATGATATCATGTTTATTTCCTTTGAAATGTAGAGTATATGAATCTATTCCTATGAACCAATTGGCTCTGAAGGAAAAAATCCTATAAAAATCATATCATATAGTGTTCCTATGATATTCCTCGACACTAAAGGATGGTTGAAATTGCTGCGGGTGATACGATGGTCTTTCTTTGTAGACTCCTCACCCATCTTTATAGTTACCTATCGAAGATGAATGAAATGATATATACAGGGTATTCTACATGTGCAATTTGGTACACGAAAACTCGGTAAATGTTTGCGAGGTTCTAATTTTCAGTAAAGCTATATGCACTTCATTTCGGAACGGAGGGAGCATACGGCAGTTGCTAACACTCACGTGGAAGATTTTTGTGTAGGAGGAGTGGCTGTTCTGTTAAATGACATGGAAAAACTGACACTGTCGGATGCCGATCTAACGGTTCTTACGGCATTCGTGAGGAAAAGGCTTGTGGCGAACGTTTATCATATAATGATTTACGGACACATGCATTGCATTGATACCTGCCCCCATCTCTCTCACGCACACACACCCTCACGAGTCACGACTCTCCCGAGTCCTCTCGCAGACTCGCACGTCGCACCCATCCTCTATCTGCAGGTAGACGTCACACACATATGTGCTCTTCACACCCTACCCTCAGAACTTCTAAAAAACAAAAGACAGCATGCACATTTTATTTTAGCTCACACGTCACACACTAATACTATTACTCTTGCGACGAATTTTCTTTGGGCATAGTATATATTGTACTCTCACGAAGAGAAGCGGTGCACACACGGACTAGTTCTCTCACACCCACTCACGGGTACACGTAGGAGCGCATTTTTTTGAAGCCGGTACAACAAAATCACTCCACTATATATAAAAGCAGGAGCCTTAGCGCTTGCTTTACTAGGGTTCCTCTCGTTCACTCTCTCATGCTCTCCAGATCTAAGCAAGACATAGGTGGCCACACTCTCTCTCTCAGCTCACGGCTGGTCACAAATCCGGTTGGACAACCTCGACCGGGGCAGGGGTGTAGGTGCATCGTTCACGCTGTCGTCGGCGGAGAGGGAGGAGACCAACGGCTGCCCGCGCGTCCCGATCGGTGGCCGTGTCGTTCTCTCCGAGAGAGCGCCGCCTCGGGAGGGCCTCTGACCCCTTCTTCCTCCCTGCGGTATTGTGGCCAAGATGCGGCCTCCCGACGCCGTCTTTGCCACATGCCGACGACCCTCAGGTATATATTCCTTCGAAACCTGCCTTGCTCTACTGCCCCAGCTCTTCCCTCTTCGTGTGGATCCTTTTCTACTTCCGTCCGCTGTTACAAAGCCACCTAGACTTCTACTATTATTAGAAGTAAAGCTAGTTCATACAGTGAACTCAAAGCGTTGGGTCAAACAGGGAAGAAAGTGGGAAAGCTGTAGCATGAATCTAGGACTTGGTTCTAAGAGGAAACGGGGAAAAGTAGTAATATGTGTCACTGTTTAAATAACCATATTTCGTATTTGCGCAAACATGGATGTTTGTCTCCATATCGTTTCGGGATGTCTATCTCCGTATCGTTTCTATCCGCGCAATCAAAAGCACACACCTCAATTTTAGTACAACTGCACAAAATGAGATGGCTATCCCTCGTTGCCATCGTCTAACCTCCCGTCTTCAAGGCATCCCTACATTGGTAGTAACTAAGGTAGAATGACCAACGCAATCTAAAAGAAGCTGATTCATATGTTTTACTTCCTGATTGCAGTGTAGGGACGAGCGAAAACAACTGCATCCTAGTCTGGAATGCACTTTCTACTAGTTCATCCACGGACCGAGGACTAGCTGGCACGGCTGGACGGCGGTTTTTTGACAGGTGCGCGAACAAGAGGCATTGTGGTCTGCTTATTTCTGCAAATTGTGGTGCTTAAATTTAGTGGAATGCGCAAGCATTTCAGCTGGTCAGTACTCTACATGGTTCAGTTCAGCATTCCAGCTGAGACCACAATTATAATTGGTTATTCTGGAATGAGAGAACCTAACCCTGGATGGTGGCAACAAGAAAAAACTAGAGTGAACTCCAGTAAATTTAAGCCTGCCGGGAGGCCCTTTGCTCAGAGAAGCCTTGCTTGTTTTTTCCTGATTCATAAACCTTCTCACAACTTTTTCTTTTGCTATGAACTAGTATATGTTTGTTATGTTCTATGAATCATTGAGATGTATAAAGTTGCTTAACTTATGCTTTTCAAGATTTTTATGAAGACGAGTTTAATTGTGAGTGTTCCACATGAGCGCTGGACTAGCGTGTGAACGTTTGGAATTTATTACATTGTGGCCTCAATTAACTGCATGAACCACTATAACAAGATACATAGTAGTTGCTTATATGTCAGATAGCAGATTGTTGATTGTTAGCTGGTCGATAGCCTAGTGTTGAAGCGAGCTGAGCCAATGTGCCATGTTTTGCACAACTGCTTACAAGTGGGGTAGCACCAACAGTGTTTACATGTACTTATGTATACGTCGGTGCACGGTTCTCGAACAAGTGCTCTATTTCATCAAAACACACACTGCTCGTATGATAAACCGTGACAACTTATGTCTTACCATGTCATATTCATGAAAAAACTAGTGAGGGCGCATCTGTTTCGGCAACAATTACGATGGTTCTCACATGATTCATGGGCACACAAAAGTAGCAGCAGTTCCCATAGACGGATTCAAATAGAGCACTAGCCCCAGAGGGGTCGATAACAGGCAAGGTTCGGATAATTAGACACAATCCAAACTACAATTAAAGACTAGCTGGGGCAACTATTTCATGCCTCGATCTAATTTGCGCTGGACACAAGACGGACCTTGCCATGAACATCATCGAGGACGTCCTGCAGCAGCTCAATCCTGTGAACCTTCATGAAGACAACCTTGTGGCCTTGCCACTGATAAACTTGTTTGTGGAGGCATGCCACGTCATCTTCATGCGTAAGATTGACAAGTACAGTATGCCTCACAAACGAAGGAGTAGCTTTGAACTTCTTGTGCTTCAGTACACCCTGGAAAACACGCCTGACAATAGTGAGGCTGGAATACAACTCTTCATTGGTATAACCGCAAATGGCTTCCAGGATCCAACTGCCTAAGAACTTTGTTTTCCCCGTGCGTATATTCAGGTCGTCCGCCTCATAGCGAGTGACATGCACAACCACAAAATCCTTGTCTGCATCAGGGCTCTAATTGAAACAGAAACAAATTCTGAATTACTTTTCAGTATAAGAACCACAAGTTATTTAAACCACTATGTATAGCATGGCATCGAAGCTAATAAAATTTTGCATTATTAATCACCACATACTTCCTTTTCTAAAAAAAATCACCACATACTTAGATGAAAAACCACAATCGAGATCGGCAAAGAAG
>NC_041385.1:559682650-559737902 GCF_002162155.2 Triticum dicoccoides
CTCAAACGGGGCGTTGACCATCTCAGTAGTGGTCGTGAGCGTATCTGGGGTCGGCTCGGTGGTTGCCTCCATCTTCTTGGAGCTCTCTGTCTCATGGGGATCAGCCACCCGCGTCTGCTCCAATATCGGCAGATCTTTGCCTGGTTCTCATTGGTCCATCATGAAACTGATGAATACTAGGAGACCAATGAAAGGAAAACACAATCGCAATGACAATGAAACAAAAAAGAGAGTGAGGATCGGTTACTGCTTTGCAAAAGTTCTTTTTTTTCTCTGAACCAAAATATACCAACATCACGGATCCACTTACCTTCCTTTCGTTGGGAGAGAAGAACAGTGGGAGATGCGAGTGTTGCCTTTCTTGAAGACGGTGACGGAGAAGGGGATTCAGCGAGGAGTGAAATGATGGTTGCTTCATCCGTCAAACTTAGACTGTGGGGAGGTAGGGTTTTATGATACGACGGCTCGTTACTGCCGCGCTACGACCGGGGTGACTCTCCGCCTGCATACTGCCTGCTAATTTGGTGGATGGCATTTGGGCCCGCGCGCTACATGGCCTGCATGTCGGTGAACAAAAGTATAATGGCGTTCAGTAGAGGGAGACGTTTTAATGACCTAGGAGGAGCCAGAAGTGGTAGAGTGTGTCCACTGTACTAGTAGTAATTGTTTTTCTGGGTAGCTGTAGAGTGTCTCCACTGTACTAGTAGTAACTGTTTCTCTGGGCCCAAGACAAAACAGCCAATCCACACTAGTAAATAGTAAAATCAATTCAAAAGGCGCTACCCACACCCAGCACACCGCCCCCCTCCCCCACAAAAAAACCTGGGTGCTCTTCTTCCTCCTCGCTCCCACCCACCTCACGTCAGCTCGCTCCACTCGTACCCCTAAATTCCTCACCTCACTCCTACAAAAAACCCCAGATCTCCTTCTTCCTCACTCCTACAGAAAACCCCCAGCTCCCCTTCTTCTTCGCTCGCACTACAACTAGGCTCGTCATTCGTTACTCTGCTCAAATCCGTGAGCGCGACGCGACGCCCTCGAGGAAAATGGAGTCGGCTGACCCCAGCGCAAAGAAGATGAGGCTCCCGCCAGTGGCGACGCTTGTTGTAGATCCCGCACCCGGCAGCGCAGGGAGAAGCGGCGACCCCGCCCCCACCGGATCCCAGGAACCCGTAGAATCTCGGGTGGACCGCATCGGCGATCTCCTGGACGCCGTCCTTGGGGAGATCATCTCGCTTCTCCCCACCAAGGATTGCTGCCGCACCCAAGTCCTCTCAATTCGGTGGTGCCCTCTATGGCGCGCCGTGCCCCTTAATCTCGACTGTCGTCAACTATCTCTCTTTAATGATTTTGAAATCCCCAGAGCCATCATCTCCTCCCACCAGGGCTCTGTTCAAAGCCTATGCATCCCGTCATGCTACCTGAGCAAGCATACCATGCCCTGCATGGTGGACGCCTGGCTGAAATCCCCTGAATTCAGAGAACTACAGCTGCTTGAGTTCTACTATTCCCCTGGAAATCACATAACACATACAGAACGCCATGAACTTGTGCCCTCAGCACTAATGTGCACCTCACGGTTTTCCTCCTCTCTCCACACCACCACCTTTGTGCTGTGCTACCTTCCAGACAATCTGGTACTAAACCTTCGACTCCCATTTCTCAAGAAACTTTCACTTGTGCGGGTTCGTATATCGGAGGCCTCATTGCACATCATCATCCACTCAAGTTGCCCTGCGCTGGAGTGCTTGGTGCTTGTTTTCACAGTTAGAATCGGTTGTCTCCAAATAAAGTCGCCTAACCTTGTGAGAATTGGAATTTCTTTTGACGGAAGGCAGCTCATCGTCCAAGATGCCCCTTCACTTCAAAGGTTGATCCTTGATTCTAGTTATTCACCATTGCAAATAACCGTCCTCTTTGTGCCTAAACTGGAGACCTTGGGTGTAATACATGATCTCTGTGCTCATTTCAATATGGTGTTTGGCTCCACAGTTCTTCAGGTACTTTATATTATCATCTACACTTGTAACCATATGCTGCATTTTAAATTTCTGTGCATAATTTATGTATCATCTTGGAGTACACATTTTGTACTAATATTATGTTCTATGCTCGATCAAGAGTTTCTCCATGGATGGCCTATCAATTGTGCTGGATTCTGTCAAGATCTTATATATCCAAATGAATAGTTTTAATCTGAACAAGATTATTGGCTTGCTGCAATGCTTTCCATGTCTGGAGAAGTTGTATATAAAGGTGATAATTTCACGCACATTGGAAGCCCGCATATAGTGTACTAGAATTAACCGTTCAACTGTTGCTCTTTCGACACTCTTCTTTTAGACCTTAACTGTTTTCAATTTTCATGTCTATTTAGGCAACAGGACGGGGTAAGAAAGTTATAACCAATCGGTGGATTCGTAAGCATCGGGATTTTCTCACTTCTCATGAGATTCGATTGAAGACAATAACGCTAGAACGATATGTAGCCAACCGTGCAAACAGAAGATTTGTCACATTCTTCCTGTTGAATGCGAGGTTACTATTGTCCATCAGGCTTAAGTTTATCAGCAGCATGGTTTTGACCGATGGGTATGTCAAAGAGCAAGAAAAGGAGTTTCAGGTGGGCAAAAGAGCTTCTGAACGTGTCGGGCTTCTATTTACAACATATTGTGGACATAATCCAGTAAATTTTACGATCCAGGATGTTCATTCTATGGACCTGACCGATCCATTTGACCGTGACTGCCGAAAACAGTGCTGGAGTTAGATGTTGTTGCCCTTTTCAATCTGGTTTTTTTTGTAAACCCGATGAACAATCAACCCTCGTGCTTTTGTACAGTTTGTAAGCTGGATTTAGATGTTCCTGCCCTTTTCAACTCGGCTGTGACTATCATATTTTCTTTGAAACAAGGCAAATGGCTTGCCATTCGTTTAATTTAGAGTGAAATATTGTAACAAATCACAACCAAGGGAAATAACATCACTCACACCGGCTGCTTGAGCTCACTGTGCATTACAGAAGCCAAGTGACTAGCCCCCACGACCCCCACCAGTCAACCCTCGTACTCCCCTCCGCCTGCGACTGGACCGGCGCATCTTCAACGGCTCCTGTTCGTTTCATCCGAGGCCTTGCCGTCGTCCTCCGCCTTGCGGCCTTGGTTCGCTCGCCGTGCGCGGTGCGCCGCCCTCTTGCGTTGTCAACGTCTTCAACAACCGAGAGGAACAAGGAGATGACTGTACGTGGAGAGGATGATAGTAGGGACCCACCAGCGTCATGGCAGTACGCAAGCAAGTGCCTCTATAGTACAAGCCCAAAAATATGGTTCCTCCTAATGGTTGGACATCTAGGGCTCACGCCAACGTCAACGTAGTCAATAAACGAGAGAATTACACTATGAGTGGCTGACACCAGGGACCCAGCAAGTCGCGCAGTTTTTTTTTGAGGAACAAGCAGTTTTTTTAGACAATGAGGAACAAGCAGTTGTTATTTATACTAGTTTTAGCGACGTATCAGGGTAACAACAGGGCTGTGCGGGGGTTGTAGCCCGTCTAGCCAGGGTTTTATTTATGTTTACCACATCATGAGCCCAGTTGTGTTTTTTTCTTGCTGAAAATGGCTAGCCCAGTTCTATTTTTTTTAAAGAAATACCCAAACAAGGCCTACTAGCTTTATCGGCCTTGCTGGGCTGCAAATGTTTCAAGACGAGGAGAGTTTCATTCGGTTTGCCCAGAAATGGCCTGTACTTTTTTTAAAATACATCAAAGCGGGAATTAGTTTCATTTTTTCATTACAAGATCTTAAATTCCATTGATTTGTATGCGTGGATAATTATTTTGATTTTATATTTATCTAAATTATTTTTCAAAATAGTTTGAAATCGAATCGATATTTCTGGATTAAAATCAGTTGACCGCACTGAAATATGCAAAATTTTGTATACTTTTTAACCGTGGCCACAATATGGGGTGTAATGCTAACAAAAAGAAGATGGGCTCCAAAAAAGTCTTAAGAATTACCAAGTGGGATGTACATTATTAGAAATAATGGCAGATGGGCTGTATGTTGTTTTCCACAGATTTGAGGCTGACTTGTGCGCCTACTACAGGTTGACGTGTATGCTTTCATAAAAAGAAAGTTGACGCCCACGCAACGCCCTGTCAACTTAGTCAACACATGAGAGCAGTGACTGTTGGATGTGGTCAATGTGGTCAACGACCGACTTCTATCGGAAGAGTACTGTACGTGGAGAGGCTGACAGCTGGGTCCACGGCAGCCGCAAGGAAGTGCCTCCTTATTACGTGGAAAATAATTATTCCTCCACCTGACAGCGGGGACCCACCGGACGGGCCACCAGTATTTTGCGAAATAAATCGTTTCCCCCTGACTGCTGGGACCCATCGGACAGGCCATCGTATTTCGCGAAAAAAACGTTCCCCCCGTTGTCAGCTCGGACCCACCGGAAGTGCCTCCTTATTACGCACAAAAAATGAATACTCCCCCGGATAGCTGGGACCCACCTTGGTGGGAGGCTGTCTTGTGGGCCTACTAAGTTGACGGGGCCGAACGGCTTTGTCAACTTAGTCAATATGAATGATTCTAGCTCCAGTGACCGTACGATGTCCATCCAACAGCTGTAGTGCTTCTTCAACCTCTGGTCTTCTTGCTCCAGCCGTCCAAAGCAATGCCGGTCGTGTCGCATGCTCCTGCCTCCCGTGGCCCGCTGTGCTGTCGCGGAGGCCTCACCGCCCCCTACTATTCTCACTGCTGGCCAATCCCTGCGGCGACGACAGCCTCACACCGCAGCCGAACTAGTGAACCCTCGTACTCCTCTCCGTGCGGGCTTCCACTGCCGCGTCTTCCCCGGCTCCGCGTCGTCCCCTTCCTAGGCCTCGTCGTCGTCCACCGCCGTGGTGCTCTCCGCGCGGCATGGTCAACGTGGTCAAGGAACGACTTCCATCGGAAGAGTACTGTACGCCGAGAGGCTGACAGCTGGGTCCACGACCACAACCTAGGTTTTTTGTGATTTGCCAATTAAGTCGCTTTGTCAGGCCTGTTGGGCTACAAATCTTTCAAGACGAGGAGAGCTTTTCATTTGGCTGGCCGAGAAAATGGCCCATCAGTAATGAGAAATGGGCTGTACATTTTTAAAACACATCAAACCAGCAATTAGTTTCAAATATATTTTTCTCATTTCAAGATTTTAAATTACATTAGTTTTTATGTGTGGAGAATTTGTTGGATTTTATATTGATATACATTTATTTTTAAAATCAGTTTGAATGTGAGTCGAAATTTCGGTATTAAAAACAATTCGGACTGCACCGAAATATGCAAAATTTCGTATAATTTTTTAACCGTGGCCACAATATGGGCTGTAATGCTAACAAAAAGAATATGGGCTCCAAAAAAAACATTCAGAATTAGCAAATGGGCTGTAAATTATTAGAAATAATGGCAGATGGGCTGTATGCTGTTTTCCACAGATTTGAGGCTTTCCTAAAAAAAGGTTGACGCACAAGCAGTGACGGTTGGATGTCCATCCAACGGCCGTCATGCTTCTTCAATGTCTGCTCTTCCTGCTCCAGCCGCTCAAACAAGTGCCGGTGGGACTGCCTGCTCCCTCCTCCCCGCGGCCGGCTGTGCTGCCGCGTAGGCCTCACCGCTCCACCGTACTCCCATCGTTGGCCTAGCCATCCCTCTACTCAACCACACCTGCTGTTATTCTCCAGTGACGGCAGGCGAACCAGTAAACCCTCGTTCAGTCGTACTCCCCTCTGCATGGGAAACAACTTCTGAGTCTTCCCTGCCTCCATGTCGTTCCCTTCCTAGGCCTCGCCGTCGTCCATCGCCCTGGTGCTCTCAGCGCGGCCTGGTCAACGTGGTCAATGACCGACATGCATCTGAAGTGGACTATACGTGGAGAGGCCGACAACTGGGTCCACGGCCGCAGGCAAGGAAATGCCTCCTTATTACGCGCAAAATAATGATTTTTACACCTGACATCAGGGACCCACCGAAATGGCCTCAGTATTTCGCGAAGAAAACATTACCGCCGCTGACAGCTCGGACCCACCAGCTATATCTTCGCACGCAAGGAAGTGCCTCCTTATTACGCAAAAAAAATGAATACTCCCCCTGTTAGATGGGACCCAGTATTGTGGTAGGCTGACTTGTGGGCCTACTAAGTTGACGGGGACGGAGGGCTTTGTCAACTTAGTTAATATGCGCGATTCTAGCTCTAGTGACCGTAAGATGTCAATCCAACGGCCATAGTGCTTCTTCAACCTCTGGTCTTCTTGCTCCAGCCGCCCAAACCAGCACCGGTCGTGCCTCGTGCTCCTGCCTCCCATGGCCGGCTGCGATGCGGCAGAGGCCTCACTGCCCCCTACTACTCCCACCGCTGGCCAGGCCATCCCTCTACTCACCCACACCCCCTGTTATTCTGCGGCGACGACAACCTCACACCGCAGCGAACTAGTGAACCCTCGTACTCCTCTACGCGTGGGCATCCACTATCGCGTCTTCCCCGGCTCCGCGCCGTCCCCTTCCTAGGCCTCGCCGTCGTCCACCACCCTGGTGCTCTCGGCGCGCCGTGGTCAACGTGGTCAAGGAACGGCTTCCATCGGACGTGGACTGTATGTGGAAAGGCTGACAGCTTGGTCCACGGCCGCAGCAAGGAAGTGCCTCCTTATTATGCGCAAAATAATTATTCCTCCACCTGACAGCTGGGACCCACCGGACGGGCCACCATATTTCACAAAAAAAACGTTTCCCCCCTGACTACTGGGACCCACCAGCTACACCTTCGCACGCAAGGAAGTGCGTCCGGGCAAAAAAAACCGATTCGCCCCCCTGACTGCTGGGACCCACCAGCTACATCTTAGCACACAAGGAAGTGACTGACAGCCGGGACCCACCTGGTCGAAGCTTACTTAGCGTTGTCATTCTAGTCGCGAACCTGTACGGACATACTGGTCGATGTAGAGGCGCGCATGTGTCGTAGATGTAGAGGCGCGCACGTGTCGCAGTAGAGGCGCACAGGTAGCATGTACACGTAGGTACAACGGCGAGGGTGCAAGAAAGAAAATATGGCCACGTACATACATACGGGCAGGGTCTCGAACGCCTACTCGCGCATACTTACATGGCTGGGTCGGAACGGAGAAATAGCGTCATCGTCGTGTTCATGGGGAGCCAACCGGCTGGGTCGGCACGGAATGCGTGTTTGTGTTCATCAGGAGGGCTTGGACGGAACAGGCGATGGAAACGAGGCCTGGCGTACCGCACAACGGAGGAAACGACCTTGTGTTTGACCGACCACGTTCGAAATGGGGTCCTGTTGATCGGGAGGGGCCTGGCATACCGCAAAATGGAGGAAACGGACCTCCTACGGTCGAAACCGGGGTCCTGTTGATCGGGAGGGGTGGGGCGTACCGCAAAACGGACGAAACGGACCTCCTACAGTCGAAACGGGGGTCCTGTTGATCGGGAGGGGTGTGGCGTACCGCAAAACGGACGAAACGGACCTCCTACGGTCGAAACGGGGGTCCTGTTGATCGAGAGGGGTGTGGCGTACCGCAAAACGGACGAAACAGACTTGTGTTGGAGCGCTACGATCGAAACGGGGGGGAGGGGTGTGGCGTACCGCAAAATGGGACTCCTCGGGATACTGTTCATCTCCATCGTCGACCTCCTCTAGACTCCACGGGCTACCGTCGACCTCCTCCAGCCTCCACGGGCTCCTGTTCATCCAGCCTCCACCGCGCGCTACTCCACCGGCTTCTGTTCAACCACCCCTCCACGGGCACCCCTCCACCGTCTACTGTTCATCCAGCCCTCCACACCACGGGGTCCTGTTCAACCACCCCTCCACGGACACCCCTCCACCGTCTACTCTTCATCCAGCCTTCCACACCACGGGTTCCTGTTCATCCAGAGGCAACGCCACCGCTCACTATTCATCCAACCCCCTCCCCCCGCAACGCTCACTGTTCATCCCAGAGGCAGCATCAATCGGCTTCAGTTAGCAGCAGTAGCGAAGGAATCGCTCCATCGGGTTCAGTTAACAGCCATCGATCGATCGCTCGGGTTCAGTAACGCGTAGCCTGCAGTGCAATCGCTCGGGTTCAGTTAGAGCCCAACGCCTCGCCCGGGTTCAGTTAGAGCCAACGCCTCACACACACGCGCGTACGTACGAGAGAAACGTGCATCGCTCCGCCCCCGACCTCTCACCCTAACCGGCAACTCCCCGAAATTTTCCTCCCCCTCGCTTGTACCACGGTTTTTTCCGTCATGGATGGCCCAAAGAATGTCATGCAACTGCGTCTCCGGCCCGCCCAGGACGAAAAGCCCATTTTCTGTCATGATTTTTTGTCATAGAAGTAGGAGCCCACCACATCTATGATGATACCGGGTTCTGTCACAATTATCGTCATAGAAGTGTCATATGTATGACAGAAAAAAATTTCGTTCGGCCCAAAATGTCACGGATTTGTCTTTTTTTTTGTAGTGCGTGGTCCTGCCGCATTCGTTGAAGATGGCGGCAAGGGCAGAGCAGACCTTCTTCAAGGCTTCGGGATTGAGTATGATGGACCGCTCAACGGCGGGGGCCACCACCGGGAGCAAGCGGGATGAGGGCGCGGGCTTCTTCCCCCTCTCCTTCTTCGTTGGCTCCATGGTGATGGGAAGGAGGAAGAGTTCGAGATTGGATTGGAAGCAGAGGTTGGATCTCAAGGGGGAGGAAGAACAGGAGACGCGCGAATGGCAAAAAGGGGAATGACTGTGTGCAACCACGGGTCCGCCTAGCCGGGCGCGTAATGAGGGGCGTGGGGAAACGGGGACGCCCACGTCCAATGAACCGCCACGCGGCGCCCAAGGCCGCAGGGTGTTGGGGCGCGCGGCGCTTCGCACTTGCCCCTTCACTTCTCTGCTAAGCCAAGTCCGGGCGCGCCATGGGCCCGGGGGCTACTGCCGGTGTTCTGGCAACGGGGGTACCCAGACTTGCCTGCCTGCGGCCTGCAGCGTGGCTCAATGAGTGGCCCAGCACGTCCCATCTTCGTCAACACAAGCTCAAGACCCTCGCGAGGGGCCAAGCCTCGCAGGGCAAACGACTGGAAGCTTCCTCAGGCGCAGCCTCGTCAGGCTGGTTCGCGAGGAGGCGGAGAGATCAAGGCGGGGTACCTCACGAGGTGCCCTTGACGCAAGCCATGACGACCGAAGCCAGGCGGGCACCAGGCGGGCGCTGACCTGTGTAGTGTCCTTGTTTCCCCTTTGGTGCAAAGGGGGCAAGCACAGGCCAAGGTATCAAGCAAAGGCTACCGTTTCGGTGCAACAAGACCAATACCAGCAGAACGGCAGGATGGAGGTCATTGTGGAGCCCAGGAAGGTGTCATCGTCAGAGTCTTTGGCAGGCGAGGACCAACTTTAGTCAGGATAAGTGTACTGGATGTTCCCCTTCAAAATGGCCAATTGTTGGCGCCCTTCCCGCTCAATATTTGGGAAGAGGACCAGGGCCTTGCTCTATAAATAGGACTAGCCGCTCTCAAGGCAGGGGATCGAGGATCGACCAATCAAACCTTAGCCGGAACCACCAACACAAGAACTCCTCCCCTCGCGAGGCAGTTCTTCCTTTGTATTGTTCATCATCAGCCCCAGAGGCAATCCACACACCATACACTGGAGTAGGGTATTACACCACAATGGTGGCCTGAACCAGTATAAACCCTGCGTCCCTTGTGTTGTTCTTCGTGTAGCCTAGATCCTTTGCGAGGCAACGAGACGTAAGTTGGTAGGGGTGTGATCTCCGCGCGCACCCCAGAGTTCGAACCTTAAGGGTCTGCCGGAACCCGAAATCTTACACCAGCACACATTGAATGTCATGTCTTTGGCGCAACAGACATAAGCGTCGGAATAATGGTGACAACGCCAAAGACACGACATTCAATGCCGAATTCAGCAACTCAAAATCCGGTCAGCGGAAAAAGCCATTTAAAAGAAACAATCCGAGATCGTCCAGTCTAGACCGCATACTCGAACGCTCATGCTAGATTCACGGCACCCCCGACAAACCATCCAATCACACTAACAAAGATTGCTGGGTGTTCAAACAGGCCGGCAAGTTGAATGCCGAGAGCAAAGACAAGGGGCTGCACAGCAATGATGACGACGAGCCCCGGCGTCCGAACACTGGGGGACAGAAGAAATCCCCCCCCTCCATGTGAAAACAATAAACATGATCTATGCCACACACATTCCCAAGAGGGAACGAAAGCGTGCACTGCGAGACGTCTATGCGATGGAGCCAATCGCCCCAAAGTTCAACCCATGGTCATCCTGCCCGATCACATTCGATCGTAGGGACCATCCTACCAGCATCAGTCACGGCGGTTCAGCCGCACTGATCCTTGACCCAATCATCGACGGATTCCACGTCACGCGAGTCCTCATGGATGGTGGCAGCAGCCTTAACCTGCTTTATCAGGACACAGTGCACAAAATGGGCATCGATCCATCATGGATCAAACCCACCAAGACCACCTTCAAGGGTGTAATTCCAAGGGTAGAGGCCCGCTGTATGGACTCAATAACACTGTGTGTGGTCTTCAGATCTCCGGATAACTTCCAAAGCGAGGAGTTAATCTTCGATATTGTCCCCTTCCGTAGTGGCTATCATGCACTACTTGGACGAACCGCGTTTGCTCGATTCAACGTGGTGCCTCACTATACATACCTTAAGCTCAAGATGCCAGGACCTCGCGGGGTTATAACAGTCAATGGAAACACAGATCGCTCCCTCCGTACAGAAGAGCACACTGCGGCCCTCGCGGCAGAAGTAAAAAAAGCAACCTCCTTCGATAAACAGCCAATTTGGCAATGACAACCCTGAACACCGTCAAGCGAGTCCGGAGCACCCCACAGCAGGATCGTCAGGCACGCCAAGAGCTCGATTAGCAATCCCGCCTCCGCCCCAGCCCCATTCAAGCAGCATTCGTGCCACGCGTACATAATTACGCACTTAAAATACCATGGGAATGGGTGGAGGCGAGATGACTATGCGGCCTACAATGCAGATCAGCCGCCACGAGGCCCGCTTACTCCCTTTACCTTCATTTCTTCCAGGACCCCATGTTCGGGCAGCCCCTTCAGAGAGCCGGATCATCGGACTCCCCATAGGAGGGAACACCAAGGAGGCGAGAGGCTTTTGCACACAAGGGAATACCCAGGTGGTCTCTGTTAATGATCGTTATACCTGTTTTATATACCTGCACGCAGCCTGCCCTTGGATAGGACATGTTAAATAGTCCTATTTGTTTTCTCTTAATGCATTACTTGTACACATATGCCTAGACGTATTATCCAAATAACACTGGGAAATAGTATACATCGTCAGCTTCTTACTAATGTCTTCACATTTTCCCTAGAATATTTA
Organism: Triticum dicoccoides; assembly: GCF_002162155.2. NCBI lineage: Eukaryota > Viridiplantae > Streptophyta > Magnoliopsida > Poales > Poaceae > Triticum > Triticum dicoccoides. The sequence goes on from NC_041385.1 coordinate 559,694,083, forward strand.
TTTAATATTTCACCCGTAGAATTTGGTACGATCAGTTGTCAGGGGCTTTTTTATTTTGAGCCCCATAACATGGCAAGAAAAGTACAAACACTTTTGACAGTGCGGCACCTCGAACTTATAGCATTATAGTTGGGTTAGCCCGGCTCCCTTGTTTTGGTACCTTACGTTCCGTTACATCGGCTAAGGTAGAGCAGGGAGAACTACTGCGATTGTGCCCCGGTTCTTCCGGACGAGCACCTCAGTAGAGAAAGCCGAAAACTGACCGTCATGATGCGGCGAGAGCTGGTCGCTGTTCGCGAGGTACTAAATCCTAAAAGATTTTTTCTGCTTAAGGCGAGGAATCGGCCTTGCCCTATTTAGGCGTGCATAGCGCTCCATATCGGCCTTCCGAATACTAGGGCCTTCGCCGAAATTTAAAATTATAGACTTCTATGGCCAAGTGAGAGTTATAAAGCCAAATAGTCCGATTGCCTTGTTCTCTGCACTAAACACCTCCATAAAGGACCAACAATTTGGATAAAGAGTGTTTGGGTTTTCCAGGAACACCCCAGTACTAGTTACAAGGTGGCGGAAGCCGACGACGGGCCTACTTTCAGATTTTGATAAACGACCACAAAGAGGGTAATATTATAAATCAAACAAAGCGTTATATAACGCAAACAAACTCGTTCTCATATTACAAAGACGACATGAGTACATTCACTCAAAGATTATGTTCTTGGCACATTCATTTTCCACAAGACGAGCGCCTTTCATAACGCCATCATAAAATTTTTTGGGGTAGCGATGCTCCTTACCCTCCGGGGGTCCATCCTTCACGAGCTTCTCAGCATCCAGTTTGGCCCAATGCATCTTCGCGCGGGCAAAGGCCCGTTGGGCACCCTCAATACAGACGGACTGCTTGATAACTTCTAGCCGTGGACAGGCATGCACCATCCGCTTTACCAGGCCAAAGTAGCTGCCGGGCAGGGGCTCGCCAGGCCACATCCGGACTATGAAGTCCTTCATGGCCAGTTCAGCCGCATTGTGGAGTTTGACCAATTGCTTCAGTTGGTCACTTAGAGGCATCGGGTGTTCAGCTCCAGTGTATTGGGACCAGAACAACTTCTCCGTTAAGCTCCCCTCTTCAGCATGATAGAACTCCGCGGGATCCGAAATGTTGCGTGGCAGATCTGCGAATGCCCCTGGAGAGCTCCGAATTCATGTAAGTAAAAGAAATGACTCCTCCACTTGCTTGCTTTGCATAAAGAATGCCTTGCCCTCTGCTATCTTCTTGTCCACCTGGATTTCCTAGTGGGCCTTTTGGGCTTCAGCCTTGGCGTCTGTCATGCTCTGGAGGGCTTTCGCAAGCTCAGACTCCTGCATCTTGAAGTCATGCTCCAAGGACTCGAACTTCTTGCCGAGCTCCTGGAGCTCTTGCTATACCTCTCCCACCCGAGCATCTTGCTTTTCGCGCTCGGTGCGCTCCGTAACCGCCTTGGCTTCGGCCACGGACAACGCTTTCTTCAGGGCCGCCACTTCGGTCATGGTCCCTATTTAAAATCATGATGCTTTTTGTTAGCATCATCAATTTTTCTCCTCTATATGACAAACGGACAGGGTTTCACTTACCTTTATTCTCCTCGAGCTGCCTCTTCACGAGGCCGAGCTCTTCTTCGGCCTACCCTAGGGCGCGCTTGAGTCCAGCAACCTCAGCTATGCGCGCAGCAGCGGTCAGCAGCAATGCCTGCTTGTTAACATAGACAAGTACTATTAGCTTCCTGTGGCATTTTAGTTGACCCTCCATTCAGCTTTCCTTTTCGAACACCAAACAGAGTATTAGGGGCTACTGTCTATCGGGTGATATTTCCTCACACTTTTTTACTTACCTCAAAGCCTGTTAGCAGGCTGGTGCAGGCATCGGTCAATGCGCTCTTGGCAAATCGGACCTTCTCAATTACCGTACTTATAAGAGTACGGTGCTCATCGTCGAGGGAAGATCCTCGAAGCACTTCCAACCAATTGTCCGATGCCTCCGGATGGGCAGAGGTCATCGGATGGATGTCTCGCCCTCCTTCTCGAAGGGCTGCCTACTCAAATCCGGAGCCTTCAGAGGCTCCGGCGCAGTAACCGGCTGGGAGCTAGACTTGTTGTGGCTCCCGTCGGCATAATCAATGGGTGTCTTACCCCGCATGTGTCTGGCGCCTGGGACTTTGCGCTAGGGGACCTCCAGAACGACCGCCCCCTGCTCTGGTATCCTTTGGGACAGCACCTCGGTGTCGTTCGCGGGTCATGGGGATGTGGCCGTCGGGAGTGAATTGCTGATCATCTTTGACTCACTCAAGGATCCCTCCGAAGAGGACACCCCGAGGTTGGACCTGGCCGGACTACATATACGAGTTCGGCGTTATTACAAATCATGAAGGCGAAGCCGCACGAAAAGTATAACAGAGTGCGGATACTTACGACCTTGCCCAGGGCTTGTCCTCGGGTAGCCACTCCTCCTTGCTGTATGCGACGGTAGTGGAGTGATCCAGACGGGACGTTTTCCCTTCTTCGGCGTCCCAGCCTCCCCCGATGAGGCGGCCTTCCTTTTCTTCTTCTCCCTAGTGCGGGGAGGGGGCATTTCCTCATGTTTTCCCCCATCTCCGTGGGGGGAATCTTCCTCGTCATCCTCGGATGACGAGTCTATCACAGCCTTGCACTAGGGACCTTTTCTGGTCCCCACAGCCACCTTCTTGGACCCTTCGGCCTCCCCGGATGGGGCGGCCTTCTTCTTCTTCTTCTTCTTCTTCTTTCTCTCCTCCCCTTCGTGGGAGAAGTGTGCCTCATCGTCTTCGGGTGAGGCGTCCGGTGCGACCTCGTGCCTGGGACCCTTCCTGGTCCCCGTGGCCTTCTTTTCGGCCTTCTTCTCCGGCACCTTGTAAGGCGCCGGAGCCATCATCTCCATCAGGAGTGCGGTCGTGGGATCTTCGGGCAGCAGAGCCGGACAGTCGATCTGCTCCGCCATCTTCACATAATCCTGTTTCGTCAGCATGGTGACTTAAAGCCCTCCCACGAATATGCTGGGATAGGTACATCTTTTGATGGTTAGAGGACTTACCGAATTGGTGAGGCGCTTTGTGCTAAGCCCGTGGTCCTCGAAAATGGGAGGAGGAACCTCGCCGGTCTTGAACAACACCTTCCAGACGTCCTTGTGCATTGTGTTGAAAAACTTGTGCAGCATCTGGTGTTTGGCCGGATCGAACTCCCACATATTGAATGCCCATCTTTGACACGGGAGAATCCGGCGGATGAGCATGACTTGGACCACATTGACAAGCTTGATCTTCTTGTCCCTCATACTTTTAATACAGGACTCAAGTCCGGTTAGCTCCACAGGTTCGCCCTAGTCCAGGCCCTTCTTTTCCCAAAAGGTGAGCTGCATGGGTATCCCGGATCGGAACTTGGGGGCCGCCACCCAGTTGTCGTCGTGCGGCTTAGTGATGTAGAACCACCCTTATTGCCACCCTTTCACGGTCTCCACGATGGAGCCGTCGAGCCATGTAACGTTGGGCATTCTGCCCACCATGGTGCCTCCGCACTCCACTTGTTGGCAGCTCACGATCTTCGGCTTCACGCAAAAGTTTTGCAGCCACAAACCGAAGTGGGGCTTGATGCGGAGGAATTCCTCGCACACGACGATGAACACCGAGATGTTGAGGACGAAATTCGGGGCTAGATCGTGAAAATCTAGCCCGTAGTAATACATGAGCCCGCAGATAAACGGGTGAAGTGGGAATCCTAGTCCGCAGATGAAATGAGGGAGAAATACTACTCTATCCTGAGACTTTGGGGTGGGGGTGATCTGTCCCTCTGCCGGAAGCCTGTGCGCGATGTTTTCGGCCAGGTATCCAGCCGCTCGAAGCTTGGTAATGTCCTCCTCTGTGACAGAGGAGGCCATCCACATGCCTCCCGCTCCAGACATGTTGCGGTCCTACGGAGAAGGTGAGAACTTGGGCGCTGGGGCTCGAGAATGCGAGAACGGATGAGCAGAGGAGGAAGAAGGCGTGGGTGAAAACAGGAGATCCTTATCCCTTTATAAAGGTGGTTCAGAATGTGCGCCTCCCCACTTGCCTCTCGTAATCTCTTATTTTCCAAGTGCCTCGGTTAGTGGCGTTGGTTGGGTTACCCATACCCGTATTGATGAAGATCCCACGATAAGGGGACACGATCTCTGGTTTGACAAGACGTGCCTAAGAAACCGCCTCGTAAAGTGTGCGGTAGCTGGTTGTGAAAAACGGTTCGAATAATAGATCCCCTTGGATTGGATTTGTGGTATGTTATTCTCTCTACGGTGGTATGCGGAATTTATCTTGTAGAGGCCAGACACGATTTAAGTGTTCGAAGATTACCTTGGAGTATTCGGAGATGGAACCCGCCTTGCAATGCCGAAGACAATCTGCGCGCCGGACTCATCGTCATTGAAGCCTGGTTCAAGGGCTACTGAGGGAGTCCTGAATAAGGGGGTATCCGGACAGCCGGACTATATACTTTGGCCGGACTGTTGGACTATGAATATACAAGATTGAAGACCTCGTCCCGTTTCCGGATGGGACTCTCCTTTGCATGGAAGGCAAGCTTGGCATTTGAATAATAGATCCCGTTCTCTATAACCGAGTCTGTGTAACCCTAGGCCCCTCCGATGTCTATATAAACCGGAGGGTTTAGTCCGTAGGACACAACAACAATCATACCATAGGCTAGCTTCTAGGTGTCGGTGGGAAATGACACCTATGGGATCACTAGAATCCCTTCTACAGTTGTGGGGCGTGGAATTGTGAGAATAGTGGGACTAGTGGATGGCACAAAGGGGATTTACCCAGGTTCGGGCCGCGAAGATGCATAAAACCCTATGATCCTGCTTTGGTGGTTGTATTAGTGTTCTTGAGCTCTCGAACTAGCTCTGGGTGCTGCGAGGTTCCAAAGAGCCGAATCCCCCCTCAGTATGCCATGGGCCTCCTTTTATAGGCGAAAGGGGCTGCCACAGTAGCACACAGGAGGTGGAAAGCGCTATAGCGCTGCGTGGTTATCGCTAGCATTACAGGATGAGACGCATTAAATGCGGGGCTTAGGTGTCCTTCACTTTATCGGGGGACGGGGGTGAGGCCCGTCTCGTCCGTCGCCGCCCCTCCTGGCTTTGACACGCGCCCCGGCCAGCAAATGCAGCGCCATGTAGGCAGGCATGTAGCTGAGGTGTCTGCCCAGCTGGTTGGGTCGGTGGCTGCGTATGAAAGGCGGAAGGAACTTGGCTACATATGAAAGGCGGCAGGGCCTGGCAGTGGCCTTGCTGGTGCGCTTGGCGATGGTCTTTCCGGGTGGCCCGGCAAGGGTCTTGTCGCGACGTGCTGCTTTCCCCGACAAGGATCTTGGGGGGGAGCCCTGTGGGTTTCTTTGGTGAGGATGGTTGCCTTCCTATCCTCTCTTGATCTTGATTGCTCTTTTGTCTTCACAAAGATCTACATGCCACCATGGAGGTGCCTCCCGAACCCTGTCCCAATGCGACTGCTCAGTGTCGGTAGGCTCGAAGGTGGCTCGCTCCACGGGTGTGGACGAGCTGCCCCGGCAAGGATCTTGCCGGGGCTGCTGAGGCTGCCCCCGGCAAGGGTCCTTGCCGGGGCAACCTGCATCACCCATGTGGCCTTCGTGGTCTTGGTCCTTTGTTGTGTGCTTTGCTTGTCCTTGTGGATTTGGCTTTTCTCCGGCTTCCCTCTCTTGCCTTGCTCTCGTGTGGTTCTGGCAGGTGGCTCTGACTGCCCGTGCACAAGTAAAGGGGTCAAAAGCTAGGCCCCTACTTTTGTAGACCGACAGGAGCCCACGGGCATGGGCCACACATAAGCGCATCATGTTGTTGGGCCGGGCCCAGAACGGTGTGCGAGCAGTCGAGGCGGATTTTACTGCGGCTAGTGTTCCGCCCGTTGCGCTTCCCCATGACCCGCGTTGAACGCGCGACATGGGGGTCGTGCGCGCATGATGTGGGGATGCTGGCATCACCTTATGGTGGACAGTAAAGAGGCGGCTTGCGTGTCTCTTGGGACCGCAGGGCCGCCCCCCATTTACTGCCCTCGCTCGAGAACCGTCGCCCCACGTGTCCCATTGCGTCCGCCCCTTGTGCCACGTTCGCCGCATGTAGAGCAAATGATAGGCGTAGGGGTTGTTGGTAGTCATGCGCGTGCGGGTTGATTCCCTTGCGCCTTCAATGGACCGGGGAGGGTGGTCGACGACCCTGCTCGCTGTCATTCCAAGAGGCCGGATTGGCTGGGAGGGGGCGGCCGAGACCCGCCCCGGCCTCTTTATAAAGAGGGGAGCGAGAGGGACGGTGCCTCTCAGTCCTTCGCCATCTGCCTCTCTCCATTCTTGCTTCCTTTCTTCTTCCGCCATGGCGAGGGGGCGTGGCGATGCTTCATCAGTGGCGGCGAGGGTTTCGGCCAAACAACGCATCACTCCTCCCCAGGAGCTTGTAGCGGCGGAACCGCCCGCTAGAGGGAGGGGGAGGGGGCGAGGCCGAGGCCGCCGTGGTGCTCGGGGGAGAGGAGGACGGGGCGGCAGATCCACCTCGCCCCCTCCAGCAGCCCTTTCTCCGACGGAGGGCCATGCTAGGGATAATCCCTGCGAATTCTTTGTCACATTGCGCCATCCGCCACGCTGTCGCCTTCGCCTTCCGACCCTGTTTGCACGAGATATGGAGCTGGATCCGCCGCAGGCGCTGCGGCTACACATGAGGGGTTCCGGGAACAGCGGCACGTGGGTCGACGTCGAGTTCCCTGCCCCCCATGTCATGTATCTTCACCGAGGGTGGAAGACCTTCACTCGCCTCCACAGCTTGACGGACGGGCTCGCTCTCCATTTCAAACTAATGGAGGGCGGCCTCCTCTCCATCAAGATCTTCGGGCACTTTGGGACCCGTGTGAGGTGCTGCATAGAGAGCTCCTCCGACGATGAAGAGTCCTCCTCAAGCAAGAGTGGTGAGGAAGACAATGGCAGCGACGACGAGGGTAGCGGGCGGCAGGATGACGTGTCCGACTAGGCATCGGGCGTCGCTCCGAGCGGCACCGGCGGCCCCATCATCCGTGTCACTGGCCCCTTGAACTTCTCGGGGTCGCCTCCTTGGGTGGTCGGCGTTGGGAGGCTCCGGAAGAGGAAGAGGAGGAGCGGTGAGGCCGTCAAGTCGGAGTACACGGACACTGACGCCTTCGTCGTGTGTTAGCATCCTGCCGCCTCGTCTTCGAGCTCTGCCTCCAGCGCTGCCATCACCATCTAGCCCTCGGATGGCCGCCGAGATATCCTCTTGGTGTCTTCTTCCACTCGTAGCTCGCCTAGGCGCCCCTTGTGCCCTTTTGCCTTCTTGTTCCATTTCTTGAGGAGAGGGACAGGAAAGGGATTACGGGCACCTTGTATCTTTTTAGTCCTATAAGCCTTCGGGCCTTTGTTAGCTTTATGACTCGTATTCCCCTTATTCATGTTCTTCATTTCGTATGGACTGTACCTGTACGGGATGTTTTTTTAATGAAAAGAGGATGTTTGTCGGGATTACGTTCATGGGAGAAACCCATGGCAAGGGGTGAATCCTTGTCATCTTTCTAAACAAACGTTTTTTTTCGGCAACAGGCCTTGCCATCTCCCCACCTTGCTTGACCTTTCCCATGCTCTTGGCGGGGGCAAGGATGAAGTGGGCTTAGGCCCCTCGCTCCCTTCCTCTGCTGCCGCGGCTACGACCAGATCCAGACCCAGGAAATAATCCTTAGGTGCCGAAAAAAGGGAGCACGGTAGCTCAGAGATATGATGGGGTTTCACGCGTCCCAGTCCATAACGAAACGCATGATAGGGGATATAAAACTTATCTGGATCTGCAGCCCCCGGCGATCTTGGCTTGCCGTGGAGAGATCCTCTTTTTTGCAGCTCCTGGCGATTCTGGCTTGCCGGGGACCGGGCGCCGGTTCGTTCCCTTCCTTCCAAAATAGCTCGGCAAGAGTACTTACATGCCTGCGAACCAAAGAAGACAGGGAAGGACAAAGACGGACACCCGACCTCTAAGCTAGGGGTTAGTTGCCGCCAAGCACTATCAACCCTAACCAAGGAAGAGACTCAACCTAGCATGCAAGCTATTACTTAGGGCGCCAGCGCTTTGTTTATTTATGCTGAGGGTCCGCGCCTAGCTTTGTACAAAGGGTTACATGCCTTGCCGGCAAGGCTTGTACAAAAGGATGGCTTGTCGAGAGGCCCGGCAGCCGCGCCTTATGGGTAAAACTTGCGAAGATGCTCGATGTTCCGAGAATTGCTCACTGGGATGGCATCTTCGGTCTCCAGGCGGACTGCGTCGGGCCTGGTGACTCGCGTTACCCGATAAGGGCCTTCCCACTTTGGTGTCAACTTGTTGGAATTCTTGGCTGACTGAACGTGCCGAAGAACAAGGTCACCTTCCTCAAAACTCCGGTCATGAACCTTGCGGCTGTGGTAGCGGCGCAAAGCTTGCTGGTAGCATGCTGCTCTCAAGCCGCCGGAGACGATCTTCCTCGAGGAGCGTTACGTCATCCTGGTGCAGTTGCTCTTGCTCAAGCTCATCATAAGCGAGCACTCGAGGTGACCCGTATATGACTTCTGTGGGGAGAATCGCTTCTGCCCCGTAAACCAGGGCAAATGGTGTCTGGCCGGTGGCTCGATTTGGCGTTGTTCTGATCAACCAAAGAACCGCCGACAACTCCTCAATCCAGCGTCTTCCGCTTTTGCGCAGCCTGTCAAAAGTCTTCGTCCTCAAGCCTCACAGGACTTTAGCGTTTGCTCTCTCCGCTTGGCCGTTGCTCCGTGGATGTGCCATGGAGGCAAAATAGACCATGTTGCCGAGATCCTTAATGTACAGCATGAAGGCATGGCTTGTGAACTGCGTACCGCTATCGGTGATGATCCTGTTGGGTACTCCAAAACGGCAAACTAGTCCCTTAAATTACTTGATGGCTGACTGCACCGTCACCTTCCTCACTGCCTCCACCTCTGGCCACTTTGTGAACTTGTCGATGGCAACGTACAAGTACTCAAAGCCCCCAACAGCGCGGGGGAAGGGGCCCAAGATGTCTAGCCCCCAGACCAAGAAGGGCCAGAAGAGAGGGATGGTTTGAAGGGATTGAGATGGTTGATGAAGCTTTTTAGAATGGAACTGGCATGCTTCCCACTTGGTTACTAGTGTCGTTGCATCCTGGAGGGCGGTGGGCCAGAAGAAACCCTGCCGGAAAACCTTGCCGGCAAGGGCCCTCGACCCTATGTGGGAGCCACATATGCCTCCATGTATCTCTGCCAACAGCTTTAGTCCTTCCTCCTGGGAGATGCACGTCAACTTCACCCCATTCGGTCTACTTCTGTATAGTACGTTATCCGTGAACTGGTACAGAGCAGACCGGCGGGCTACTCTTTCTGCCTCTTCCTGCTCCTCAGGAAGCTCTCCTTTCTGAAGGAATCGAATGGTGTGCTGTGCCCATGCTGGAGCCTGTGGCTCGACAGCAAGGACCAAAGGCGTCTCTTCCGTCGTAGGGGCAGCCGCCTCCATGGCCATGACCTGAGGCCCTGCCGGAGTCGGTTGCCCTGCGGCAGGATCGGCATCCATGGCAACATCTCCGCCGGCGGCTCCGGGGAGCTCGGTGGGGAAGTACTTGCCAGGGCCTAGCTTCCTTCGCTTGTTCTGCCCAGTCGACGGCTGAACGGATGGTTGAGTTAACTGAAGCACAAAAGTACCTGGTTCCACAGGTAGCTTGAGGGCGGCGCGCTTTGACAGGTAGTCAACGACATCGTTCTCCGCTCGAGGGACATGCTCCGCTTGTATACCATCAAAACGCTCCTCCAGTTTCCTCACTTCATCCATGTAGGCTTCCATCAAAGGGCTTTGATAATCTTTGTTAACCTACCTGACGATGAGTTGCGAATCGCCCCTGATGATGAGCTTTTTGAGCGAGGTCCGCCGCGATCCTGAGACCGGCGAGCAAAACCTCGTATTCGGTGGTGTTGTTGGTTGACATCTCTGGGGAAAGTGCATTTGGATGACGTACTTGGGGTGCTCCCCGGTGGGTGTGACAAGCAGCACACCAGCACCGGCGCCTTGCAGCGAGAAGGCCCCATCAAAGTACATGACCCAGTCGCCACTTGTTTCCTCACCGGGGAGAGTGGTCTCTTGTACCTCTTCGTCGTATGTTGAGGTCCATTCGGCAAAAAAATTCGCCAAGACTCTGCTTTGGATCGTCGAGGTGCTTTCGAACTTCAAGCCGAAACTCGACAGCAATGGGGCGAATTCCATGATCCTTCCTGTTGCATCTGGGTCATGTAGTATCCGTTGCAATGGGAGGTGGGTAACCACGGTGATCTCGTGTGCCTGGAAGTAGTGGCGAAGCTTCCTCGAGGCCATAAGGAGGCCGAAGAGCAACTTTTGCACACCTGAGTACCTTGACCTAGCCCCCTGTAAGAGGGAGCTGACGAAGTAAACTGGGTGTTGCACCACCTTCATTCTTTGCATCACTTCACCTAGCCACGCGGGTCCTATCGCACCGGCGTCAGGCTTGCCGGGATCGAGTCCTACCGGGGACTCAGTCCTACCAGGATCGAGCCCTGCCGGGGAGGGTTCCGACCCATCAGCCATCGGCTCTGCCGCCGCTGACGTCTTGTCATGAACCTCTCTCTGTGCCACCAATGCGGCGCTAACCACTTGATTTGTTGCCGCTAGGTATAGCAGCAACGGCTCTTGCAGTTTAGGCGCAACTAGCACCGGGGCAGAGGAAAGGTACTTCTTCAAATCTTGCAACGCTGCCTCGGCCTCTGGGGTCCACTCCACCGGGCCCGTCTTCTTTAGGATCTTGAAGAAGGGGAGGGCACGCTCTACGGATGTGGAGATGAATCTTCTCATGGCGGCAACGCAGCCAGTGAGCCGACGCACATCCTTGATCCGCTTGGGTGCTCCAATCTGCTCGATAGCCTTAATCTTGTCAGGGTTTACCTCAATCCCGCGCTGCGACACAAAGAACCCGAGAAGCTTGCCGGATGGGACACCGAAGACACACTTCTCAGGGTTCAATTTGAGGTTAATCTTGTGCAGGTTCCTAAAGGTTTCCTCCAGGTCTTGCACGAGCGTTGCTTTGTCCTTGGTTTTGACCACTATATCATCCATATAAGCTTCCATATTTCTATGTAGCTGAGGTTCAAAACAAATCTGGACTGCTCTTGCAAACATTGAGCCAGCATTCTTCAACCCGAAAGGCATCCGTAAAAAGCAGTACGTACCACATGGGGTGATGAACTCTGTCTTTTCTTCGTCTTCTTTTGTCATGAAGATCTGGTGGTATCCCGAGTAGGCGTCGAGGAATGATAACATGTCACACCCTGCCGTGGAGTCGACAATCTGGTCGATGCATGGTAACGGGAAGGGATCCTTTGGACAAGATTTATTGTTGTCTATGTCATCAATACACAGCCTCCACTTCCCGTTTGCTTTGCGCACTACTACCGGATTGGCCAACCACGTCGGATGGAGCACTCCCCTTACCAGGCCTGCCGCCTCTAGCTTCCTAATTTCTTCCATGATGAACTCTTGCCTCTCCAGAGCTTGCTTCCTGACCTTTTGCTTGATGGGCCACGCATGAGGACAGACGGCAAGGTGGTGCTCAATCACTTCCCTAGGAACGCCGGGGATGTCAGAGGCTTGCCATGCAAACACATCGACATTCGCCCACAAGAAAGTGACGAGCTCACTTTCCTATTTGCTATCGAGGGTGGATCTTATGACGAAAGCCCCACCCGTGCCATCCTCCTTGACGGACACCCTCTTGGTCTTTGGCGGCGCAGCTCTGGGCTTCTTGCTCCTGTTGGCGGAGCTCTCTGGCACGTCCTCGACGGCAGCACAACACCTCGAAGAGGTGCGCTTTCCGGAGTGGGTGCGAGGGGTCTCGCCGATCTTCTTCCCTCTCGGGACTCTGTCGGCACGAGCAGGTGCCTTGGCGGCAGCTACTGCAATCGCTTCCCGGTAGAGTTGGTCGGCGCAAATCAGCACATTTTTCTTGTCGGAGGGGACGGTGATGATGTTCATCGGCCCGGGCATCTTCAACATGTTGTAGGCATAATGTGAAGCTGCCATGAACTTGGCTAGTGCCGGGCGGCCGAGGATCCCGTTGTATGGCAAGGGGATTTTGGCTACATCGAAAACAATCCTCTCCGTTCTGTGATTTAGCTCGCCTCCGGAGGTCACAGGCAGCGTGACCTTTCCCTTCGGCTGGCTCCTCCTCGGGTTAACCCCTTGGAACGTGCCTGTTTCCTCGAGGTCTCCATCAGGGATCTGCAGCTTTTTGACCACGGTAGGCGAGATCAGGTTCAGGCCGGCCCCGCCGTCGACCAACATCCTTGTGACCTTGCGGTTGCGGATCGTTGGGGAAACCAACAATGGCAAGCACCCGACCGCAGTAGTGCGGTCAGGGTGATCCTCGGTATCAAAGATGATGGGCGTGCTGGACCATTTCAGCGGCTTCCACATGTCGAACGATGGCTCCACTGCTATGATCTCACAAGCCCACTGCTTGAGCTGGCAGTGGGATGTATGCAGCAAGGCGCCACCATCGACGCACATGGCCTCTGTGGTTTTCTCGAACACGTGATCACCAGACTCGTCGTCCCCGTCGTGATCATCATCTTCTTGTTTCTTGTCGCGGCCCCTGGCAGGCCTCTCCTGCTGACTGTCCTTGCCGCGGCGGCCTCCTTGGCCGCCATGTTTCTTGCCGGGCCCCTCGGCACCGTATTGGCCCTTCTCCTTGTCCCGCCGCTCATACTCTGCCTTCTGCTTTTCAGCAAGCAGCTCTACTTGCCGGCAGTGCTGGAGGTCATGGCCCTTGGTGCGATGGATCTTGCGATACTTCTTGTCGGAGCCTCCTGGCTTGTCGGCGGCCGCCAAGGCCCGGCAGGCGACACACCCGGCAACCTCCTTGCCAGGGTCGCCCGCCTTGGTCTTCTTGGTGGCGCCGGTGTCGTCGGATCCCTCGAAGGCAAGCATGGCCTTGCCCTTACGTTTCCTGTTACGGTGACGGCCCTTCTTTGCTGGGGTGGCGGTATCGCCGGTGGAATTGGTTTCGGCGCCGGCATCTTCGCCAGGGTACTTCCTTCCCTCTTCAGCACAAGCGCATCGGTCAGCCAGAACATAGAGCTAGGCCACATCCTTAACCTTGTTCAGTTCTAGTTCTTCGCCCATCTTGCGATTGCGCACGTTCTGGTGGAATGCACTGATCATGGTGGCGGGATGAACATCGGGGATGTTGTACTGCACCCGGCTGAACCTCTGGATGTACTTGCACATGTTTTCCCCTTCCTTCTGGGGGATGATGTGTAAATCACTCGCCTGGCCATGAGCCTGGTAACCTCCGGTGAAAGCGCAAACAAACTCATGGCACAGATCCGCCCAAGAAGAGATGGAATCCATCGGCAAGTGCATCAACCATGACATGACATTAGGCTTGAGTGCCAACGGGAAGTAATTGGCAAGCACCTTATCGTCACGGGCCCCAGCAGCTTGCATCACAATGGTGTAGATGCTGAGGAATTCCGACAGGTGAGTCTTGCCATTGTACTTCTCGCCAACGTCAGGCTTGAAAGTGCGGTGGGAGGGCCACTGGAACTACCGCAGCTCACGGGTAAAAGTCGGACAACCCACCTCGTAGTGTAGGCCGCCGTAGCCCCCCAGCATCGGGTGATCCGTAGTGGGCCCTGCCCGCCTATCCGACTGGTGGCGTCTGTCGCGTCGGCGCTCGATGGTGGTTCGAGCGTCCTCATGAGCCCGCTCCCGAAGGACCTGGTGCTGATCGCGGTTGGTTTCGCGGGTCGGACGACGCGATGGAGACATCATCACGAGCATAGTCATGACGGGTCGTCGCCCGCGGCGGCCGGTGCTGAGGAGGGTAATACGCCGTAGCCGCATCGCCTTCGGCTCGGCCCCTTCTAGGTGGGGGTGGCACGACGGAGCGACGCCCCACGGGTTTCGCCGCTCGCAGCTCGTCGTCGTTGGCGATGCCGACGAGGCTCCGGACGGTGGCCCTCCATTTATCAAGCTTTTCCGTCGTGGGGGGAAAGTCAAGGAGGAGCTGCGCGCGCGCCAGGGCTTCTGCTGGCACAGGTGGCATCGAGAGTTGGGTGGACCGTGATGCGCTTCGATTCCTAACCGAGTTAGAAGGAGCCCCATCACGGCTCCGCAACCGCCCGCCACCTTCATCGGCGCCTCGGCGTGTACGCTGGCCTTCCTCATCCTGCGAAGGATGCATAGGGCTTTTCCCAGGGCGGCGCCCTGGGCCACCAGCGGGGCGGCGCTGCTCATCATGTATGATTTGAGAGGAGCGCATCGTAGGTGCTAGCGTTGGTGCCTTGGAGGTTGCCGCACCGTCGGTAGGCGACACGACGACACTCCTGGAGGGCCCCTCGCCACCTGCGGGGGGTCCAACATTGTTTCTTGGGCCGGCACCACGTGGATCGTCGCCCATCGCACCAGCGGCTTTGCCCACTGGGCTCGGACCGCCAGGGTGATGCGGGTGTTCGTGAACCGCACTGCGGGTTCTGTCCGCGACTGGCCCGCTATTGGCCCGCACCGGCGACGGCAGTCTGGTTCTGGACGAGCCAATCACCGTGGTCGTCTTCTTCTTAGGAGCCATGGTGATGATGAACTGCTAGGCCTACCCCTAGGCCAGATTCTCACAACTTCCCCCCCTACCTGGCGCGCCAAAGATGTCGGTGGGAAATGACACCTATGGGATCACTGGAATCCCTTCTGCGGTTGCGGGGCACAGAATCGTGAGAAGAGCGGGACTAGTGGATGTCACAAAGGGGATTTACCCAGGTTCGGGCTGCAAAGATGCGTAAAACCCTACGATCCTGCTTTGGTGGTTCTATTAGTGTTCTTGAGCTCTCGAACTAGCTCTAGGTGCTGTGAGGTTCCAAAGAGCCGAATCCCCCCTCAGTATGCCATGGGCCTCCTTTTATAGGCGAAAGGGGCTGCCAGAGTAGCACACAGGAGGTGGAAAGCACTACAGTGCTGCATGGTTATCTCTAGCATTATAGGGCGAGACGCATTAAATGCGGGGCTTAGGTGTCCTTCGCTTTATCGGGGGATAGGGGTGAGGCCCGTCCCGTCCGTCGCCGCCTCTACTGGCTTCGACACGCGCCCCGGCCAGCAACGCATGCAGCACCATGTAGGCAGGCAAGCAACTGAGGTGGCATGGTGGTGGAGTCTCCACGAACGTTTGCATGCTGCCACGCAGGTGCCTGCCCATCTAGTTGGGTCGGTGGCTGCGTATGAAAGGCGGCAGGAACTTGGCTGGTGCGGGCCTGGCAGTGGCCTTGCCGGTGCGCTTGGCGATGGTCTTGCCGGGTGGCCCAGCAAGGGTCTTGCTGCGGCGCACTGGTTTGCCCGGCAAGGATCTTGCCGGGGAGCCCTGTGGGTTTCTTTGGTGAGGATGGTTGCCTTCCTATCCTCTCTTGATCTTGATTGCTCTTTTGTCTTCACAAAGATCTGCATGCCACCACGGAGGTGCCTCCCGAACCCTGTCCCAATGCGACTGCTCAGTGTCGGTAGGCTCGAAGGTGGCTCGCTTCGCGGGTGTGGACGAGCTGCCCCGGCAAGGATCTTGCCGGGGCTGCTGAGGCTGCCCCCGGCAAGGGTCCTTGTCGTGGCAACCTGCATCGCTCGTGTGCTCTTCGTGGTCTTGGTCCTTTGTTGTGTGCTTTTCTTATCCTTGTGGCTTTGGCTTTTCTCCGACTTCCCTCTCTTGCCTTGCTCTCGTGTGGTTGTGGCAGGTGGCTCTGACTGCCCGTGCACAAGTAAAGGGGTCAAAAGCTAGGCCCCTACTATTGTACACCGACACTAGGGTTTAGTCTCTACGATCTCGTGGTAGATCAACTCATGTAATACTCATATCATCAAGATCAATCAAGCAGGAAGTAGGGTATGACCTCCATCGAGAGGGCCCGAACCTGGGTAAACATCGTGTCCCCAGTCTCCTATTACCATTAGCCTTAGACGCACAGTTCGGGACCCCCTACCCGAGATCCGTCAGTTTTTATTATGTGCTCTAGGGGCGATGTCCGAAATTGATGCTCTTAAAAGGGCTATGGCCGAAGCCGAGAAATGGGCAGCCACAGAGCAGGCTCTCCATGAGAAGCACAAAGCTCGAGTTATTGAGGCCGAGCGAGAGCTTCAAGAGGCCGTGATGAAGTGCGAGACCTTGGAGCAGAGTTTATTAGGGAAAGAATCAGAACTCTCCCAGGCTCGCCAAGCTGCAGGTGATGCCCGGGGGAAGCCCAAGGTGCCCTGAAGGAAATCAACGAAGTGAAGAAGATTGCGGCTGGTAAGGCTTTTTCTGCACAAAGCATTTATTTTAAAGGGAGGAAATCAAGTTTTCATAATTCGAATTATGATTCCTCTAGGGGTGTTTACGGAGCTGTCGCGCAGCATATCTGATGCCGCCAAGTTTTACCGAGCCGAAGAAAGGAATACTGCGGATAAGCTCTTCTAGATGCAGTATCTGGCGCTGAATTATCTGGTGCCTTTCTCTGATCAACTGAAGCAGTTAACCGAACTGCATAGGGTAGCCGAACTAGCCATGAAGGACGTAATTATCCGATTGTGGCCCGCCGAGCTGATTCCAAGTAGTTACTTCGGGCTCGTGAAGCGGCTTGTGAGTGCCTGCGATCGACTCAAAGTCATGAAGCAGTCGGTCTGTATAGAGGGTGCGCAAATGGCCTTCGCCCGTGCAAAAGTGCATTGGAGGAAGATGGATGCGGAAAAGCTGATGACCGAGGGACCACCGGAGGGGAAGGAGCACCACACGCCCGAAATGTATTATGAAGGTGTCTTAAAAGGAGCCCGCCTTGCAGCGGAGCAATGCACCAAGGACATTATATTTCCATGAATACGGTCATGTTTGTCCATTGTGGAACCTGCTAGGACCAGGTAGGAGGAGCTTGTATGCGGATCCGGAGTATATTCGGATGAATAAAGAGGGGAGTATCTAGCGATTCCCTTACGTGTCTGCTCTGCTTCCACGTCATCCGTCCTAGCTTACAAAGGTGAACCTGCGAAAAAAATGCAAGAAACGGTTTTTCGCCACAGAGCTGTCTAGCCGCAGTATGTGGCTTATCTGTTAAGTTTTGCTGGAGTGTTTTTAGTTAAGCTCCGGATGGGCCGGTCTATCCCGCCGTGCAGTATCTCTTCTACAGGGTTCGAGAGCTTGGCTGTCGACTTGAGGTTCGATTAGGAGGTGCCATTCGTTGCTCTTGCTGTTAAAGCGGTGGTAGATTCTTCGGCGGTGAGGGTGGGGGGGGGGGTTCGGCCCTGCCATTAACCGTAATGATGCCACATGGGCCGGGCATCTTTAGTTTACGGTAGGCATAATGTGGCACTGCGTTGAACCAAGCGAATGTGGTTCATCCGAGCAATGCTTGTAGTCACTGCAAAAGAGGACGATCTCGAAGAGTAATTCTTCGGTACGGTGACTATCCAGAGATCCAAAGATCACTTCCAGTGTGATTGAGCCCGTACACCAGGCCTCTACGCCTGGTATGACACCTTTGAAGGTGGTTTTTGTGGGTTTGATCCTCGAGGGATTGATGCCCATTTTGCGCACTGTATCTTGATAGAGCAGGTTCATGTTGCTGCCACCATCCATGAGGACTTGTGTGAGGTGAAATCCATCGATGATGGGGTCGAGGACCAATGCGGTTGGATCGCCATGACGGATACTGTTAGGATGGTCCCTTTGATCGAAGGTGATCGGACAGGAGGGCCATGGTTGAGTTTTGGGGCGACTGGCTTTATTGCATAGGCATCCCTTGGTTCAAGCTCCTGCTTGGGGATATAGGTTGTGTGTATCATATTCACCATTTTCACCTGGGGAGGAAATTTCTTCTGCCCTCCCGTTTTTGGTGATTGGGGCTCCTCGTTGTCGTTGTCGCTTTGAGACCCCTTCCCCTTGTTCTCAGCACTTGACATGTCGGCTTGTCTGAAGACCCAACATTCTCTGTTGGTATGATTGGCTGGTGTTCCTGGGGTGCCATGGATTTGGCATGGGAGGCCGAGTATGCGTTCCAAACTGGACGGGCCTGAGGTGTTTTTGTTGAATGGCTTTTTCAGCTGACCGGACTTGGAGCCACTGAATCCGGCATTGACTGCCGTGTCTTCGGCGTTATTGTCATTTTTGCAACGCTTATATTTGTTGCGCCATTGTTTGTCATTGCTATCCCTTGTTTTTGATGTGCCGGGATTGCATGCTGTGTTGTTGCTATGAGCCAACCAGCTATCCTCGCCCGCACAAAAGCGGGTCATGAGTGTTGTGAGGGCTGCCATGGACTTTAGATTTTCTTGGCCGAGATGTCGATCAATCCACTCGTCATGGATGTTATGCTTAAAGGCCGTTAGGGCTACGACATCCGGGCAGTCGACAATTTGGTTCTTTTTAGTTAGGAACCATGTCCAAAATTTCCTGGCTGACTCTCCGGGCTGTTGTGTTATGTGACTTAGGTCATCAGCATCCGGTGGCTGCACATAAGTGCCCTAAAAGTTGTCAAGGAATGCGTCTGCCAGGTTCTCCCAACTCCCGATGGAGTTTACCGGCAAGCTATTCAGCCAATGCCGAGCTGGTCCCTTGAGTTTTAGTGGGAGGTACTTGATGGCATGTAGATCGTCTCCGCGGGCCATATGAATATGGAGGAAGAAATCTGCTATCCATACCGCGGGGTCTGTAGTACCATCATATGATTCGATGTTTACAGGTTTAGACCCTTCTGGGAACTCATGATCCATTACTTTGTCGGTGAAGCATAGGGGGTGTGCGGCACCTCTATGCCGGGCTACACCACGATGCAGTTCGAATGAGTCTGGTCTGTTGCTTTCGGCCTGCCCGGACTTTTATTTAGTGTATCCGACGTGGCAGTCATCATCGCGCATTGTGGCATGCCCCCGCGATCTGTAGATCGATCTTTGACTGTCCTGCTTTGTTTTCCAATACGTCTCGCAGGTCCTTCATGTAGCCCCCGGCCTGCGTGTTTTTCCTTGTTTGGCGATGGGGTGCGGTCTGGATTTCGGGCTTGTACGCCACTTTGTCTCGGCCATGGGGTGGCCGGTCAGCCGCATCATGCGCTGGTAGTGTGGGCTTTAATGCCTCCTCCTCGAGTTGAGGTAGCAACATGCGCTTTGGGTAACTTTTTGTAGGGCGCTCGAGTCCGTATTCCTCGGCAGCCAGGACCTCGGTCCATCTATCAGTTAGCAGATCTTGATCAGCTTGAAGCTGTTGCTGCCTTTTCTTCAGGCTTTTTTCAGTGGCCATAAGCCGGCGCTTGAAGCGCTCCTGCTCGACGGGATCCTCAGGCACAATGAATTCGCCGTCGCCAAGGCTCACTTCGTCTTCGGAGAGAGGCATGTAATTATCATCCTCTGATTCCCCATCTATTGCCTGTTCCTTAGGGCTAGTTTGCCCATCTTCCTGCTCGGCAGGATTGTTTTCGTCTTCGGCACCATCCGGATTGTTGTCATCTCTTGTGCCAGTATCATTATCTTTATATGGCAGGGCTTGGAGTGGCATCTATGATGCCGGTGCCTAGATTGCTTCTCCGGGGGTTTATCCTCTATCGCCTCGTCGCCATTGCCTTCTTTGGGGGTGTCGACCATATATATGTCATATGATGAGGTGGCTGTCCAGCACCCGTTAGGCGGTGATTCCTGTTCATCTCCTGCATCGTTGTCCATACCGTCGATGTCTTTGGAGTCGAAGTCGAGCACGTCGGTTAGGTCATCGACAGTGGCTATTAAGTGGGTGGTGGGTGGGGAACAAATTTCTTCATCATCTGCTTCCCACTCGAGCCGGACATAGTTCGGCGAAGAGTCTCCTGACAAAGAGAGAGACCTTAATGAGTTTAGCACATCGCCCAAGGGCGAGTGCTGAAAGATATCCACGGAGGTGAACTCCATGACTGGTGCCCAATCAGATTCGATAGGCACGGGCGTACGCGGTTCGGATCCTCTAGCCGGAGATGAGTCCGAGGGTCCGAGGGTACCGACCTCATAGGAGGTGGAATGAGTGTTCGGCTTCAAGGTCGATGAGTGTGCAGCCTCCGTGGTGGGGTCCATCCACCCGTCCTCGGATGGCACAATCTTCTCCGGATTGTATCCCGGGCTGCCCCAGGCGCAATCCCCTGAATACTGTCCAATGGCGGATCTAAGTCATGCTCGTCAGGACTGTCCGGCGCACCTAACATGGGCTCGAATCCGTCGAAGATCAAGTCTCCGCGGATGTTGGCGGTGTAGTTTAGGTTTCCAAACCTAACCTGGCGGCCAGGGGCGTAGCTGTCGATCTGCTCTAGATGGCGAAGCAAATTGGCCCGCAGTGCGAAGCCGCCGAATATGCTGGGAGGGAAAACCTCCCCTTGGACTGCATCGTTGAAGATGATTGAAGGAGCCATCAAGCCTTATCGCGACGACACAGTGGAACTCTCAATGAAAGCACCAATGTCGGTGTCAAAACCGGCGGATCTCGGGTAGGGGGTCCCAAACGATGCATCTAATACTAATGGTAGCAGGAGCTTGGGGACACGATGTTTACCTAGGTTCGGGCCCTCTCGATGGAGGTAATACCCTACTTCCTGCTTGATTGATCTTGATGATATGAGTATTACAAGAGTTGATCGACCACGAGATCGTAGAGGCTAAACCCTAGAAGCTAGCCTATCATTATGATTGTTGTTGTCCTACGGACTAAACCCTCCGGTTTATATAGACACCGGAGGGGGCTAGGGTTACACGGAGTCGGTTACAGAGAAGGAGATCTACATATCCGAATCGCCAAGCTTGCCTTCCACGCAAAGGAGAGTCCCATCCAGACACGGGACGAAGTCTTAAATCTTGTATCTTCATAGTCCAATAGTCCGGCCAAAGTATATAGTCCGGCTGTCCGAATACCCCCTAATCCAGGACTCCCTCAGCCGTCGGCTCAAGTTCTGTCTGAGCTTTTGGACGCCTTGGCGACTCTATTAGCTATAGAGGTGACTCCAGTGAATCAAATACATCACAATGTGGAGGTTGCGAAGCTGCGGGACGAGGTGGCCAAGGTTCGAGAAGATCTTGATGCCGAGAATGTTATGATGGCCATAGAATGAGCCGCGTTGGAGGCTGAGTCAAAACGGATAAGGGTAGAGGCCTTTCGTCTAAACCTAGATCAGAATGCGTCAAATGATGTTCTTTGAAGGAAGCACTAGAGACGCCTTCCTCCATAGTTTGAGGGTGAAATCTCTTTAACACGCCCGAAGCCAGGATGAGTAACCCGCGCGGTGTGACCCGGGCTGCAGAGGCGCCTGTGACTAGAGCGATAACTCAACCTTGTATACCGGACCTGCCTCGTATGGATCTGGCCCCGCCTCAATGGGTACCAATGCCTTTTGGTCATTACTCTAACTCGGTGGATAACATGTTAGTGGCAGCTAGTTGATTGGCAGCAATTCTTGTTAAGGGAGAGTCATAGGCGGCTGTGGAGACCCGTAACACCGTTGAGCTCCTTCAAACAGTGGTGAGGCAGCAGGCGGCTTACTCGTATAGTCGCGATCATCTCCATTCAACACCCCATCAGAGTCACAACTATAGCCGATGTATTGAATCGCCGACGGTTTCCAACAGTGAGCGACATTGTGACCCGCTCCACAATGATGACCTGCTCTACAGACATAACCCGCCCCACGATAATAGTCAGGCTCATGCCCTTGTGGATCAGCCCAGAGCCCAGCGTGAGATAGAATTGGCACCTCAATTGGGGGCTCAACAACAGTTTCACTTAAACCCTTTTGCATATGTGGAGGCTGGGATGACCTCCCGGACAGTTGGTGTACCGTTTCTTGTACTGGCTCTACGCAATGAGCGTCTGCCTAAGGATTTTAAGGGCCCCCATAAAGTGCCTAATTATATAGCTAATCTCCTGCCTGAGGCTTGGATTGAGAGTTATGAGGTGGCCATGGAGATGTTAGATGTCAACGATGTTGTATGCGCCATTTATTTCACCATGATGTTGGATGGGCCGACTTGAACCTGGCGGAAAGGGCTACCTACCAATTCCATTAACTCATGGGCTGAGTTGAGGGCATGCTTCATTTAGAATTTTAAACGAACATGTAAGCAGCCTCTATCAATCATTGATCTAGACAACTGTGTGCAGCGAGAGGATGAATCGGCTCACCATTGTGTCCGCCGGGTTTCGGCTATTATTCACTCATCGGATAGCATTGCAGCCAGATCTGTTGTTTTGATTCTGGAGAAGAATTGTCATTTTGCACCCCTCAAGTAGTAGTTGGGGCGCCTTAAATGTCACTGCAATGACATGGGAGAGCTTATGGCAGCTCTCATCAAGTAAGCTGATTCTGACAACACCAAGGATCTTGGGTCTGATAAGGGAAAACCCAATAGAAAGGTGGCAATGGTAAAGGTCAGCAGCAGAATGTGACAGGTCATAATGGTCATAATCAAGGCAACGGTGGTAAGCACAAACCAGTTGATGGCGGGTCAGACTTTGTGGCAAACACCAATGCTCAACCTAAAAATCAGCGCTGTAAGGGTAAGTTTGGAGGACCAAAAGTTAACCTGGAAGCCTTGCGTAATGATCCTTGCCCAAAGCATAGTCTGCCTGGTCAACCTTCATCTCATGCTTGGAAGGATTGTTTCATCATGAAAGAGTAGAAGAGTTCCGGCTTCAATCAGAATCATGGTGGTAACAATGGCCCACCCGACGGGTCAGGGTCCGGCTCATAGAGGCCCAGCTTTGGCGGCAGCGGCTCAAATTCTGGGTACCAGGGAAAAGGTAACTAGGGTGGTTATAATCAACAGTCTGGTCAGGGTAACTAGCAGGAATAGTCAGGATATCAGAGTAATCCAAAGCAGCTTAGCGGTGGCCAGTATGATGTGTTTACAACAAATCTTTGCAAAAGAGATCAGAAGGTTCATAAGTGCGTGGTCAGTGCAATTGAGCCAGCGGTACCTCGATACTTGTGATGGTCGGAGCAACCAATTGTATGGAGTCGAGAGGATCACCCGCCCCGGCTTGAAAATCTGGGTCAGCTGGCATTAGTGGTAGCTCCTCAAGTCGGGGGTTAGAAATTCACTAAAGTACTCATGGATGGAGGCAACGTCATCAATATCCGATATTATGATACTTTTCGCGGGATGAACTTGACCGATAAGGAGCTTAAGCAGTCCTATATGGTCTTCCATGGCATGGTACTTGGTAAGTCGGCTTATCCAGTTGGCAAAATTGCTTTGGAAGTGGCTTTTGGTGATGATTATCACTACAGGGCAGAGACGCTATGGTTTGAGATGGTTAAGATAAAGAGCCCTTATCATGCTTTGTTTGGGCGGCCGACTTATGCCAAATTTATGGCACTGCCCTGTTATGTTTATTTACAACTTAAGATGCTAGGACATAATGGTACCATTACAGTCCATGGTAATCGAAAAATTGCTTTGGAGTGTGAAGAAGGAGATGCGGCATATGTTGAATCGGCTTGTGCCTCGGAGGAGCTCAAGTTTTATAAAGATAACATTGACTCGGCTGATATGACTCCTTTGAAGAAGCCAACCACTAAGCAGGACCACTTGTTGAAATTTAACTCAGCTGATAACACTAAGTAGGTTGATTTTGTCCCTGGCGATTCATCTCAACAGCTCATCATCAGTGCTAACATGGATCCAAAATAGGAATGCCCGCTCATCGAATTCATCCGTGAGAACGGGACATCTTTGCATGGAAGCCTTCATACATGCCGGGTGTACCGAGGGAACTCGCTGAGTACACTCCCAATATTGATCCTAAGTTTAAGCTGGTGAAGCAGTTCCTTTGCCGTTTTAATGAGGAGCAGCGTAAGGCCATTGGAGAAGAGGTGGCCCGGCTCTTGGTGACCGGGTTCATCATAGAAGTTTTTCACCCTGAATGGTTGGCTAACCTGGTGCTGGTGCTAAAGAAAAATGGCACGTGGTGCATGTGTGTGGATTATACAGACCTTAATAAAGCTTGTCCATCCGATCCTTTTGCTCTTCCCCGTATTGACCAGATCATAGACGCCACGGCGGGTTGCGAGCGTTTGTTCTTCCGGTGGCTAAGCCGGCATGCGTTAATGATGTCTAGCACTTGGCAGGTCGTATTGCAGCTTTAAGCCGGATTATAAGCTGCCTGGGAGAGAAGGCTATTCCTCTGTACCAAATGATAAAGAAAACAGATCGTTTTGTCTGAAGTGTTGCTGCTAATGAGGCATTTGAGGTGCTTAAAAAATAGTTAGCTGAGCCGCCCGTCCTTGCAGCTTCTATTGAGAAAGAGCCTTTGCTTTTATATGTGGCTGCTAATAGCAAGGATGTCAGTGTGGCAATTGTTGTGGATTGCAAAGAAGCGGGTAAGGAGTACCCAATCCAGCGGTCGGCTTATTATGTTAGTGAGGTGTTAATTGAGTCCAAGCAGCGATACGCACATTGGCAGAAGTTGGTTTACGGGGTGTTCATGGCAAGTCAAAAACTGAAGCACTACTTTCTGGGCCATCCTATTACTATGGTGAGTTCTTCTCCTTTAGGAGATATCATTCAAAATAGAGAGGCCACTGGCCGGGTTGCCAAGTGGGAAGTAGAGCTTAGACCTCATCGCTTCAAATATATGCCAAGGACAGTAATCAAGTCTCAGGCTCTTGTGGATTTCATCAATGACTGGACGAAGTTGTAGACGCCTGAGGAGAAGCCTGATAACAAATATGGACTATTCATTTTGATGGGTCCAGACAATTGGAAGGCTCGGGGGCTGGAGTTATTTTGACTTCCCCATGAGGTGACAAATTTTGTTATGTTTTAAGGCTGTTGTTTCCTTGTACTAACAATGCAGCTGAATATGACGCCTTGCTCCATGGCCTTAGGATGGCCAAAGAGATGAATTTAAGCCGGGTTAGGTGCTTTGGCGACTTAGATTTAGTGACTTGGCAAGTTTTAGGCACTTGGGATTCCAAAGAATTGCTCATCGCAGCTTATCGCAGGGCGGTTGATAATATTGCTGGTCACTTCAAAGGTAATCACGTGGAGCATCTCGATCGAAGGAAGAACAAGGAGACTAATGCTTTGAGCCGGCTTGGGTCTCAACGTAAGCTGGTGCCCCCTAATGTTTTTCTTGATGTATCGAATAATCCTTCAGTCAAGTTGCCGGCCAAAGAGGATCTTGCTATTCCTGACCCGAGGGCACAGTTGGTGGCGGCTCTCCATGCTATTCCTGATTGGACTGTTCCCTACTTGTCTTATAGGACCCGGGGCGAGTTACCTGAGGATGAAACTTTGGCCACACAGATAACCCGGCGGTCTAAGTCTATGACTATTGTCAATGGAGAATTACATCGATGCACTATCACAGGTGTATTCCAGTGTTGTGTTTCTCCTGAAGAGGGTCGTGAGATCTTAAGGGAAATCCATGAAGGTGATTGTGGTCATCACACCGACTCTAAATCCTTAGTGGCTAGAGCTTTCCGTCATGGATTTTATTGGTTGACAGCTCATGCTGATGCAGAAGATCTTGTCAGTAAGTGTGATGGGTGTGTTAGAAATTTTCTCGACGTGCTCATGTGTCGGATAAAGAGTTGAGGATGATTCCAACTACTTGGCCATTTGTAGTCTGGGGGCTTGATATGGTTGGACCCTTCAAAAGGTCTAAGGATAAAAATACCCACCTCTTGGTGGCGGTTGACAAATTTACCAAGTCGATTGAAGCAGAGCCGGTCAGCAAGTGTGACGCTGCAACATCAGTTCAGTTTGTTAAAAAGTTGATCTTATATTTTGCTTACCCTCATAGTATCATAATTAATAATGGCACTAATCTGTCTAAAGGTGCTATGAGAGAGTTTTGTCAACAAGAGTATATTCGTCTTTAAGTCTCTTCCGTGGCTCATCCACAGTCCAATGGTCAAGCTGAGAGGGCAAACCAAAATTTTTTGAGAGGCATCAAGCCCCGGCTTATGGTTCCTTTGCAGCGAACTATGGGTTCTTTGGTTGAGGAATTACCCTCTGTACTTTGGAGCATCAATACCACTCCCAACAGGTCAACAGGCTATACGCCTTTCTTCATGGTCTACAGGGCTGAGGCGGTTCTTCCAAGCGATATCCGTCATGACTCACCTCGTGTGGCAGCTTATGTTGAAGCTGATAATGAAATAGCATGTCAAAACACACTCGATGCTTTGGATGAGGAGCGAGACCTGGCGGCGGCTCATTCAGCAATATATCAACAAGATTTGTGTCGCTATCATAGCCACAGAGTTAAGACCCGAACATTTCAGGAAGGTGACTTGGTGCTCTGGCTTATCCAAGATCAAATAGATATGCATAAGTTATCCCCACCTTGGGAAGGGCCCTTTGTGGTCAGCAAGAACCTGAACAACAGTCATATTATCTTATTGATATACGTGAGCATAAGGATTCTCGAAAGTCAGAGGAAGAGACCCGCCATTCGTGGAATATTGCACATCTTCGGCCGTACTATATTTGAGCCGCCAGCTCTCACCTTTGTACATATTATCATCAACTGTACATACTTTTTATGATTAATATAATAAAGCTAACACCCCCAAATTACGGGGCATCTGCCGTTTCATTACTGAGTTTCTGAGTCTTTATGGATTGATCCTAAATGGCTCATGCGGCCGTTGAAAGCACATGGTCTAAGTACCAAAAGGTTGTTGCTGCCTCTTGAAAGCAATCATGTGACTAAGTGCCAAATGGCTTGTGCGGTCATTGAAAGCAAATGGTCTAAGTACCAAAAGGCTGTTGCTGCCTTTTGAAAGCAATCATATGGCCTAAATGCCAAACGGCTCGTGTGGCCATTGAAAGCACACAACCTAAGTGCCAAACGGCTCGTGTGGCCATTGACAGATGGCCTAAGTGCCAAATGGCACGTGCCGCCATTCAAAGCACATGGCCCTGTGAGCCAACTTGTCTGGTCGTGCTTCATAAGCCGGCCACACATTGTTTGCGATTTTTTGGAGTTTTCTTTTCTGAATCTTTTTTATTTGTGTTTTTTGAAACATATTTTACGATCTGGGTCATGAACCTTTGATTATATGACTCATTTATGAGTATTTTTGGGTTTGGTAACCCGCCTTGGTTGTGGGCTTTAAGTTGCCAGGATATTTTTGCCTCGAGCAATCCTGAGAATGATATTGTATGATTTCACATTGGTACCAGCTATGGATATTAGTGACCAAGGGGACTCCATAGTTAAAATCTACATGTATGTTTTGGGTTCGGTAACCCTCTCTAGATTTGCACTATAAGTCGCCAGTATGCTCGGGCTTAGATGGTCTTTATCCTAGTCTCTGTCAATTTTATGAAGACTGTTATATTGGTGTTATTACCCGCCCTGGCTAAAACTGCCAGGGCCTATGTTGTTTCACTTGTGTGCAGGAAATATGAAGTACTGATGTGACACACACATGAATAATGATATTATGAGGAATCACAACGGCAGGTCACAAATCACACAAGTTAACAATATGCGTGATGGCATGGCTCAGACGGATCATAATCTAGCCTATTATAAGGCTATCACAAGCCCAAAAGTTGATATAGTGTTTTCCACTGAAGCATTCTACTGCGGTCTGAGAGCCGCCCCTGAGTCAATTATCTTCGTCTTGGCAGGTTAAAGGCTCCGGGTTATCCTGTGCTGGTTCTTCCTCTTTGTCGATGATCTGAAGAGTGTCGCAGTCCAATCGATGCTAGTTAAAGCTTAAAAAGTGGCTTAGGTATGCTTACACCAAGGAGGAATAAGGTTGACCACACTATGGCTTGGCGGCTTGATTTGTTGATTGTTCTCATCATAAGCTAGCGTGTAATGGTCAAGGTTGAGATCTTCAATCAGCTTGCAAGCCACATGTCACATTTCTCTGACGCAGTTGTTGAAGTCTTCTTCTTCAAAAGCAGACTCGTCATCTTTGAACTCTAGACAACCGCTGGCTATTTCCTCCAGGTCAAGTTTAGTTGCCCATGCTTTGGCCCGGCTTAGAGCACAAATGACTCCGGCACGGGCAGTAGACAACTTGTATTCCGCAACTTGGGCCGGTGCTGTTGACAGTTGTTCGAGCATAGTCTTGATTTGGTTCAGCTGTCTTCTTCCACCTGATAAAGCCACGAGGCCCGCAGGGTTCCATCAAATAAATGTTTAGCTAGTGAGTACACTGTATTGAGTTTCATCACCATGTTTTCGCCAAGATTGGCGCTCCTGGGGCCTATTCATCAGTTGTCGATTCAGATTGACATAACAGATTATGAGTCGCCAGGTGGCAAAGATTGAACATTATCAGGCGTCTTAGAATAATATTAAGGCAGATATTGAAATACAACAGAGTCTTACCAAAGATGGCGGCAGTCATGTGAGTAATATGCCAACCAGCTCTTCAGCGACCGGTTTAAGTTGGTTCTCTGCGTCTTCAGCATGTTTGGTCAAATTTGCCTTCTCAGTTTCGAAGGCGGCTCTCTCGGTAGCAAAGTTGACCTTGAGCTTTTCATTTTCCTTCAGGGCAAACTTAAATTTTGATTTTTCTTTCATCATCTCAGCTTCTTGATGTTTAATCTTCTTGGCTAAGTTGCCAAGATCTACATCCTTCACAGATAAAGCTTCTCGAGGAAAAGGTCAGATATGACAGATAAGGAATCATATAATAATAGTAGAAGTCTCAAGCACATTATGAGCAATATCCTTGGCACTCAGGGGCTAATGTAGGTCATTTTTTTTGCCTTATGACCCGGTTCAACTTTTCAGTTTAAGCCGGCCCTTGGGGGTTGCATATTTGGATTTCTTAAATTTAAATGTCCTGGCTCAAATTAACAGTTTAAGCCAGCCCTTGGGGGCTACATATTTGGATTTCTTAAATTTAAAATTCCCGGCTCAGATTGACAGTTTAAGCCGACTCTTGGGGGCTACATATTTTGATTTCTTAAAGTTAAAAGTACTTGCTCAAATTACCAGTTTAAGCCGGCCCTTGGGGGCTGCATATTTGGATTTCTGGAAGTTAGAAGTTCCAGCTCAACTTGACAGTTTCAGCCGACCCTTGGGGGCTACAAGTTTGGAATTTTTACATTACAGGTTCTGTTTCAACTAGTCAGTTTAAGCCGGCCCTAGGGTGATACAAGTTAACCAAGGGAGCTACTGTTTGAAATGTACTTCTAAGTCTACAACTTATTCCCGTTGTGTCTATCCTCTAGACTTGGCAGCTAAACGGATACATATGGAGAAGGTTTAGAAGCCATACCTCCTAACACTCCCTTATGAGGTTCACTAGGCTGGCTTCCAGCTCATGGCTAGTGTGGAGGTAGTGAAGGTAGCCTGCGTAAATAGCACCAGCACCAAGAGCGACATAACTTTCCAAGTCCAGTTTCAGCTTATTTCCTGTCGGCGACTCTTCTTTGGCACTGTGCTTGGCCAAGATTGTGGGGTTTCCCTATTCTGTTTAACCCGTGCCAGTAATGAGGACATTTTCTGCAGTCTTGTCCAGGGTAGCCTCCTTGATAGGATTGGCAGGGCTTGGCGGATCATCATTTGTATTTATTGGATCCATGGTAGCGTCATCAGTTTCTGGCGGCGGGTCATTAGCAGCATCATCAGGATTCTGAATTGAAGCTTCTGAGACTATTGGCGCCTGCTTCTCCGGCTCATTCACATTGGGGTCCTCTGACGGTCCGCCCGTCTTCAATTTCTTGCCTGCCTTAGCCACACCACTGAAAGGAAGGAGCATAAGGATATGTGTTGGTAAACATAGCATGCAATTTCAAAAAAAATTCCTACGCTCACGCAAGATCTATCTAGGAGATGCAAAGCAACGTGAGGGGGAGAGTGTGTCCACGTACCCTCATAGACAGAAAGCGGAAGCGTTAACTTAACGCGGTTGATGTAGTCAAACGTCTTCTCGAATCAACCGATCAAGTACTGAACATACGGCACCTCCCAGTTCTGCACATGTTCAGCTCGATGACGTCCCTCGAACTCTTGATCCAGTAGAGGTACAAATGAGTCGATGAGTTCAGTCCGCACGACGGCATGGTGACGGTGTTGGTGATGTGATTCGCACAGGGCTTCGCCTAAGCACTACGACAACATGACCAAAGGAGTAAACGGTAGAGGGGGGCACCGCACACGGCTAAGAAACAACTGTTGTGCTTTGGGGTGCCCCCTGCCCCCGTATATAAAGGAGGAGAGAGGAGGAGGCCATCCCTAGGGGGCACGCCAAGTGGGGGGACTCCCACTAGGACTCCTAGTTCTAGTCGGCTCCCCACTTCCTTCCAACCGAGGGGGAAAAGGGAAAGAGAGGGAGAGGGAGAGGGAAAGGGGGGGGGCGCCCCCACCCCTAGTCCAATTCGGACTCCCCATGGAGGGGGCGCGTGACCTCCACGTGGCGTGCCTCTCCTCTCCTCTGTTGCCCATTAAGGCCCAATACTTTCTCGGGGGATTCCGGTAACCCCTCGGTACTCTGATATTTACCCGAACCTCTCCGGAACCATTTCGGTGTCCGAATATAACCTTCCAATATATCAATATTTACCTCTCGACCATTTGGAGACTCCTCGTCATGTTTGTGATCTCATCTGGGACTCCAAACATCCTTTGGTCACCAAAACACATAACTCATGTAATACATATTGTCATCAAACGTTAAGCATGCGGACCCTACGGGTTCGAGAACTATGTAGACATGACCGAGACACCTCGCCGGTCAATAACCAATAGCGGAACCTGGATGCTCATATTGGTTCCCACATATTCTACGAAGATCTTTATCGGTCGAACCGCAATGTCAACATACGTTATTCCCTTTGTCATCGGTATATTACTTGCCCGAGATTCGATCGTCGGTATCTTCGTACCTAGTTCAATCTCGTTACCGGCAAGTATCTTTACTCGTTTCGTAGTGCATCATCCCGCAACTAACTCATTAGTCACATTTCTTGCAAGGCTTCATATGATGTGCATTACCGAGAGGGACAAGAGATACCTCTCTAATACTCGGAGTGACAAATTCTAATCTCGATCTATGCCAACCCAACAAACACTTTCAGATGTACCTATAGTGCATATTTATAATCACCCAGTTACGTTGTGACGTTTGATAGCACATAAGGCATTCCTCCGGTGTCCGAGAGTTGCATAATCTCATAGCCGGAGGAATATATATTTGACACCAAGAAAGCAGTAGCAATAAAATGGAACAATCATTATGCTAAGATAAAAGATGGGTCTTGTCCATCATATTATTCCACTAATGATGTGGTCTTGTTTATCAAATGACAACTCATGTCCATGGCTAGGAAGCTTAACCATCTTTGATCAACGAGCTAGTCAAGTAGAGGCATACTAGGGACACGGTGTTTTGTCTATGTATTCACACATGTATCAAGTTTCCGGTTAATACAATTCTAGCATGAATAATTAACATTTATCATGAATAGGGTAATATAAAATAACAACTTTATTATTGCCTCTAGGGCATATTTCCTTCAATATGAGCATGTCATCATAAGGTGTTAACTAAGCAAGTGAAATGTTCTTACCCATGGGCAATTTTGAAAGTAGGGTACTGGGTTCCGGTAGAGTTGCCGGATGATGAGTGAGAGGTTCCCTTATAATTTGAGTCGGAAGGGTTAAGTCGTTGACGAATGAGACCCGCCTTTGGAAAGGAGAGGATTGGATTTAGATGCACCTCTTTGCGGAATTTGCGAGGAACCGGTGTGTTGGGTAAGCCGGGGGCAAGGTCTCCCCCACCGCTATTTCGGGTTGTACGCCCGGCTTCGTGCTGCTGTTTCTTCAAAAGAAAATTGGGATCCAGATAAGCAAGGGGATGAGAAAATCTTACTTTTCGGGTGACCCACCGAGTTTTTTGCCTTGGTAAAGGTTCCGAGTCAGAGGAGATTATGGTTACCTCTACCACATTTGCATGGCTATTCTCCGCATCATCCTAAGAGGGGTCAGCATCAATAAGTTGCATAAAGAGAAATCCAAGAGAATCGAGTTCTACCTCCGACTCATGCTTAAGGGCAGATAAGTTTTCAGTGTCTTGCTTCTTCCTTTTGGCCCTTTTTACTGCCTTGGACTTTGCTTTGGTCTTTCCGGACAGCTTATCCTGTAATTCCTTGCTCCAGAACAAAGAGTTGGCATGAAGAATAGAAGTTATGATAAGGGATGTGCAGTTTATGAGAATAATGAATAAAGTGATAAGATGGCATGCATGGAAATCGAGGAGGCAAAATGATTATCTTAATAGTGTGGGCGCCCCGATTCTCGGGAAGCCCATGAAGATAAAGATCCATTATGATATCATGGGCCTTGTGCATATTTAACGTGTGTGATGTCACGGCGGGTTACAGTGATTCCGTTTGCATGATGTCATGGCGGGTTACAATTGTTCAGCTCCCGTGATATTATGATAGGTTACCGCAGTTTATTTAAAGGTTCAACATTGGTGGATAGCCTGTTAGTTGAAGTAGTGAAGATTGACATGAACAAGTTCAAATCAACCTAAGGCCTAATGTTGGAGATATAACCCCGAGGTGTGACCCGCCCAGGAGGGGCCGGGTTACACCGTTGGCGGCTTAACGTGAAGAAGGCCCAAGAGGACCAAGAAGACAAGGCGTGAAGATGACGGCTCATAGAGGCAGGCCTGGTGGTAACCCAAGACCCGGACATATGAACCGCCATATGGTGGCTTGCTTGTTAAGGCAAGACAATTTAGAAACCGGGCTGGTCACGTTGTGTGAGCCGGCTCAGACACTTGTAAGCTGCCGGGCTTCGACCTGTGTATATAAAGGTAAGACCCGGCGGTGAGTTAAGTCAAGAAACCAGAGATTGAGAGCTAGGTTAAGCGTGATCGCACCTTTGTAATCGAGATCCAAGCAATACAAAACAAGAGCAGGAGTAGGCTTTTACCTCATTGAGAGGGGCCAAACCTGGGTAAACCCTTTGTGTCCCTTGTCCCATTCAACTCCTTTAAGCTAACCAACATCGCTATGTCTCCACGCCTAAGTCCTTTCACTAGGGAATCTACCGTGTTAAGTCCACGACAACCCCCGTGCCTATTTATAAGGAAAAGATAACAGTGAATGGCAGGTGCAAAAATCAAGGAGGCACAATAAATTTTACAACAAAGGGACGCCTCAATTCTCGGAATGATGGATTTATACAAAGATTCTTTATGATGTCATGAAGGCTTTCCCGAAATCACGGAGGTGACATCATCCTTTTATTATGGCGGGTTATAAAGATTTCCAAGGCTACGACTAAGAAGTATAAAGAGAATACTCGCTAGACGGAAGTATTGAAGATTGACATGAACACGTTCAAATCAATCTGGGGCCTAATGTTGGGGATATGAACCCATGGTATAACCCGCCCTAGTAGGGCCGGGTCATATCATGGGTGACTTATGAAGCTGGGCTTCAGATAGGCCAAGACGACTAAGGCACAAGGCCAGAAGGGCGGGTCACAAGATGGGCCGGCTAAGGGCCCGGATCCAGAAGGTGGCCCAGAGGCGTAAGCCGCCATATGGTAATTAACTTGTCTTATAAGGCAAGGTGATTTAGAGTAGGACTCGGTCTCGGGTCATAACCTAACCCGGACTCTGGTAAGCCGGAGGCCTCGACCTATATATAAAGGCGAGTCCGAGGCACAGGATTGGACATGTTACAATCAATTGAGAACTAGGTCAAGCGAATCTGCTCCCTTGTAATCGATTACACAACAATAAACTCAAAGCAGGACATAGGCTATTACCTCGATCATGAGGGGCCGAACCTGGGTAACTCGTGTCTCTTGTCCCTCTCAACCCCGACAAGCTAGTCATCATTGTGATGGACACACGACAAAGTCCTCACGCTCGGACATCTGCCACGACAAAACCACGTCACCTGCAGTATTCAAAAAGGGCCTACCAAGGATAATCGACATGTTGTCGTCCTCGGGCATCTCAAGTATAACAAAGTCTGTTAAGATAGTAACATTTGCAACAACAACAGGCACATCCTCACAAATTCCGATAGGTATGGCAGTTGATTTGTCAGCCATTTGCAAAGATATTTCAGTAGGTGTGAGTTTATTCAAACAAGTCTTTTATAAACGGAGAGAGGCATAACACTAACACTAGCTCCCAAATCATATAAAGCTGTTTTGACATAATTTCTTTTAATGGATCAAGGTATATAGTTGGTATTCCCGGATCTCCATGTTTTTAGGTACTCCATCCTTAAAAGAATAATTAGCAAGCATGGTGGAGATTTCAGCTTCAGGTATTTTCCTTTTATTAGTGATAATGTCTTTTATGTATTTTGCATAAGGGGCCATCTTTAAAATATCAGTCAAACGAGTACGCAAGAAGACTGGCATAATCATTTCAGCAAAGCATTCAAATTTTTCATCATCTTTTTTCTTAGAAGATTTAGGTGGAAAGAGCATAGGTTTCTGAACCCATGGCTCTCTTTATTTACCATGTTTTCTAGCCACAAAGTCTCTTTTATCATAACGTTTATTTTAGGTTATGGGTTATCAAGATCAACAGCTGGTTCTATCTCATAATCATTATCTGGTTCTTTATCATTTTTTAGTTGACCATCTACATGAGCATCATTATCATTATCATTTTCATTGTTACTAGGTGGATGTTCATTACCAGATTGAGTTTTAGCATCAAAAATAGAGACATCATTGTTTTCTTCAAAAGGTTTTTCTACTTCAGGTTCACTAGAGGTATGTAAAGTCTTACCATTTTTCTTTTATTTTTCCTCTTAGAAGAACTAGGTGCACCCGTATTAATTCTTTGAGAGTCTTGTTCAATTCTTTTAGGGTGACTTTCAGGATAAAGTGGCTCCTGAGTCATTTTACCTCCTCTAGTTTCTACCCTAACAGCATAATCATTTATATTATTATATATTTCACTAAGCAATTCTTTTTGAGATTTAGCAACTTCTTCTAGCTGGGTTTGAACCATAGAGGCATGTTTTCCTACACCTCTAACATCATTAGTGATTCTAAATAAAATGCCACTCAAGTGGGCAATCATATCAGAATTATGTTTCAATTGGTTCATAACATAGGCATTGAAGTGATCTTGTTTAATGATAAAGTTATCAAATTCATATAAGCATTGACTAGGAGGTTTATTGTGAGGGATGTCACTGATACGTCTCCGTCGTATCTATAATTTTTGATTGTTTCAGGCCAATATTATACAACTTTCACATATTTTTGGCAACTTTTTATATGATTTATTGGACTAAACTATTGATCCAGTGCCCAGTGCCAGTTCTTGTTTGTTGCATGTTTTTTGTTTTGCAGAAAATCGATATCAAACAAAGTCGAAACGCGATAAAAATTTACGGAGAATTATTTTGGAATATATGTGATTCTGGGGAATGCAAAACAGAAGAGAATAGAGAGGGAGATCCAATCTCGTAGGGGCTCCCACCCCTCCGCCGCCATGGAGGCCATGGACCAGAGGGAGAACTCTCCTCCCGTCTAAGGGGGAGGCCAAGGAATAAGAAGAAGGAGGGGGCTCTCTCCCCCTCTCTCCCGGTGGAGCCGGAACGCCGTCGGGGCTAGGACCGTGACGGCGATCTACATCAACAATCTTGCTACCGTCAACACCAACTCCCCCCCTCTATGCAGCAGTGTAACGAATCTTATACCTACTGTAATCTCTACTTAAACATGGTGCACAACTCCATATATTATTTCCCAATGATATTTGGCTATACTATGATGTATGAGTAGATCTGTTTTGTCCTATGGGTTAATCGTGATCTTGGTTGGTATGATTGTATATTTTATTTATGTTGTTGTCCTACGGTGACCTCCGTCTCGCGCAAACATGAGGGGCCCCCGCTGTAGGGTGTTGCAATATGTTCATGATTCACTTATGGTGGGTTGCAAGAGTGATAGAAGCTTAAACCCGAGTAGGTGGGCTGTTGCGTATGGGATAAAGAGGACTTGATACTTAATGCGATGTTTTGGTTTCACGACCTTAATGACCTTAAGTAGTTGCGGATGCTTGCTAGAGTTCCGATCATAAGTGCATATGATCCAAGTAGAGAAAGTATGTTAGGTCATGCCTCTCCCTCATATAGAATTACAAGAATGATTACCGGTACTTGTTATCAATTGCCTAGGGACAAATGACATTCTTATTGACAAAACCTATCCACTTTTGTTACCTTGCAAAGTACTCATAGTTTTATTTTTGCAAAATAGTTTCATACTTGTTCTAGGTAAAGCAAATGTTAAGTGTGCGTAGAGTTGTATCGGTTGTTGATAGAACTTGAGGGAATATTTGTTCTACCTTTAGCTCCTCATTGGGTTCGACACTCTTATTTATTGAAGAAGGCTACAAACGATCCCCTACACTTGTGGGTTATGAAGACCTTTTTCTGGCCCCGTTGTCGGGGAGCAATAGCGTGGGGTGAATATTCTCTTGTGTGCTTATTTGCTTTATCACTAAGTAGTTTTTATTTCCCGTTCTAAGTTGTTCTCTATCTTTATTTATGGATATGGAACACGAAATACCAAGAAAATTAGTCGTACTTACTACTCATGGAGATGGGGAACCACCTAAAACCCTCGATGATCGTTATGTGAAAGATCTTATGCACTATTTATAATCCTGAGAAAACCCCATTCAACTATATAATGGGAGTAACGTTGGATAACCGTGAATAGTTTAGGGATTATCGCTTGACTCATAAAGGGAAATTTTTATGGGATCAAATACATATGTTGCATTGGTATGCTCGGGAGCTATGCTTGAGATATGATTATACTTGTTGCTCTAGGATGAATGCTCCACACCTTCCCTTTTCATGCAAATTTAATGATAATGAAACCTTGTCTTCTTATTCTAATGGTATATATGATTATTATGATGTGGAACAAATAGAAGAATTTGTTGCTTTTAAGGGTGCTTATG
Source organism: Triticum dicoccoides (assembly GCF_002162155.2). Lineage (NCBI taxonomy): Eukaryota > Viridiplantae > Streptophyta > Magnoliopsida > Poales > Poaceae > Triticum > Triticum dicoccoides. The sequence continues at coordinate 559,731,082 of NC_041385.1, forward strand.
AAATTAAATCTTTGTTTGAAAAGTTTGAAGATTTTGATGATTCCGTTTATAAACCTGAAAATTTTGCTATTCTGAAATATTGCTATGATAATTATAAATGCAATTACGATATTGATGTGTTTTTTGAGAAAGTCTCCGCTATTCAAGAAGAGACTAATATTTTGCAGGAGTCTATGGAAGAAGGAATTGATGAAACTTTGAGCTCATTGGATGAAAAAGATGATGAGGAGAGTGAAGAACAAAAGGAGGAAGAGCAGATTAGCTACCCGTGCCCACCTTCTAATTAGAGTAACTCTTCAACTCATACATTGTTTAATGTCCCTTAGTTCTTACCGAAGGATGAATGCTATGATAATTGTTATGACCCTGTTGATTCTTTTGAAATATCCCCTTTTGATGAAATTGATGCTTGCTATGCTTGTGGCAGGGATGCCAATATGAATTATGCTTATGGAGATGAACTTTCTATATTTCCTTATGTTAAGAATGAAATTGTTTCTATTGCACCCACACATGATAGTGCTATTATCTTCTTGAATTCTCCCAGTTACACTATATCGGAGAAGTTTGCACTTATTAAGGATTACATTGATGGGTTGCCTTTCATTGTTGCACATGATAATTTTGATGAATATAATATGCATGTGGTTGCTTCTCCAACTTGTAATTATTATGAGAGAGGAACTACATCTCCACCCCTTTATGTTTCCAACACGATAAAATTAGAAGAAACTGCTTATGCTATGTATTGGCCTTTACTTGCTGTGCATGAATTGTTCTTGTATGACATGGCGATCCATACAAAGAGAGTTAAACTTCGTCATTGCTTGATATATGTTGCTTTATGATCACTACTAAATGCCAAATCATTGCTAATTAAAATTGGCTTTGATATACCTTGTGATCCAGGTGGATCCATTACTTGAGCACTTTATGCCTAGCTTAATGGCTTTAAAGAAAGTGCTGCCAGGGAGACAACCCGGAAGTTTTAGAGGGTCATTTATTTCTGTTGAGTGCGTTTATAAAGTTAAAAAAATATAGAGGGGAACTTAAAACTTCACAAAAAGAAAAGTGAAAGTGAGAGGGACGAGCATTGTGAAAGCGGGAGCAAGCCTTGAACTTTGTTCATGTCCATGGAAACTTTGTGAATCTTAATTACAGAAACTTTTCAACAAAAATAATTATGCCCTTGTACAAATCCTTTGTATTGTAAAATTATTGTGCCAAGATTTGCCTTTAGGATGATTAGATTGCTTGTTGGTATGTACGGTGTAGGAATAGAAACTTTATCTGTAGCACGTGAATTTTCATTTTTTTACTGGAACGTCAAACGTTTTCAAAACTTTTTCCACAATCTTGATATACGATTTGTTTATTTTTCATGATTTTTCAGAATTTCTGGAGTAACAGTAGTATGGTAGATGTTCAGATTGCTACAGACTGTCCTCTTTAAGACATATTATGTTTTTGATGCATTGTTTTGCTTGTTTTGATCAAACTATTGATTCTATCGGTGGTATAATTCATGGAAAAGTTATATTACAGTAGCTACAATGCAAAGACAAAATATGAATTGGTTTGCAATAGTACTTAGACTAGTGATTTGCTTTATTATGCTAACGGATCTTACCAAGCTTTCTATTGAGTTTTGTGTGGATGAAGTGATCAAAGATCGAGGAGGTCTCGATATGAGGAGAAGGAGGAGAGCAAGAGCTCAATCTTGGGGATGCCCAAGCAACCCAAGTAAATATTCAAGGAGACTTAAGAATCTAAGCTTGGGGATGCCCTGGAAGGCATCCCATCTTTCTTCAACAAGTATCGGTATGTTTTCGTCTTCGTTTCGTTCATGTGATATGTGTAAATCTTGGAGCATCTTTTGTGTTTTATTTTTATTTTTCTTTTATGCACCATGCTGGAATGAGATAGTCCATGGTTGATTTATAGAATTCTCATTGCACTTCACTTATATCTTTTGAGTATGGCCTTATAGAATGCTTCGTATGCTTCACTTATATCATTTGAAGTTTGGGTTGCCTGTTTTTCTTCTCATAGAAAACCATTATTTGTAGAATGCTCTTTTGCTTCACTTATACTTATTAGATGATGGTATTTATAGAAAGAATTGAACTCTCATGCTTCGCTTATATCTATTTAGAGAGTCAATAGGAATTGGTCATTTGCATGGTTAGTCATAAAATCCTACATAAAACTTATGGATCACTGAATATGATGTGTTTGATTCCTTGCGATACTTTTGCGATATAGAGATGGAATATGTGGGAGGTAATAGTAAACAGTTATGGTTAGTAGGAATATTGGTGTTAAGGTTTTTGATTCCCGAATCATGCATGTATAGTCTCCCGTTATGCCGGGAAGTTGGAGCACAATTTATCCTTGATTGTCTATCTTTGTGTGAAGGTCGGGGGCGCGCGATGGTTAACACCTACCAACCTCCCCCTAGGGGCATCCTTAGTAGTACTTTTCTTCGAGGGCTAATAAACTTTTGCAATAAGTACATAAGTCCTTTATGACTAATGTGAGTCCATGGATTATACACACTCTTACCTTTCCGCAATTTGCTAGCCTCTACGGTACCGTGCATTGCCCTTTCTCACCTCGAGACATGGTGCAAACCTCGCAGGTGCATCCAAACCCCATGATATGATACGCTCTATCACACATAAGCCATATTATATCTTCCTAAAAGCAGACACCATACCTACCAATTATGGCCTTTCCATAGCCATTCCGAGATATATTGCCATGCAACTTCCACCACTTCTGTTTTGATGACGAGCATTCATTGCCATATTGGTTTGCATGATCATATAACTGACATAGTGTTTTTGGCTGAGCCACCGTTCATCATTTTTATACATATTATGCTAGATCATTGCACATCCTGGTACACTGCCAGAGGAATTCATATAGAGTCATACTTTGTTATAGGTATCGAGTTTTTTATTTCTTTTGAGTTATAAGTAAATAGATGTGTGATGATCATCAATTTTCATTATTAGAGCATTGCCCTAGTGAGGAAAGGATGATGGAGACTATGATTCCCCCACAAGTTGGGATGAGACTTCGGACAATGAGAGAAAAAAAGAAAAAAAGAAGAAAAAAGAAGAAAAAGAAAAAGGAAAAAAGAAAAAGAAAAAAAGAAAAGAAAAAGAGAGAAGGGGCATGCTAGTTCCACGCTTGTGCTTCAAAGTAGCACCATGCTTTTCATATGGACAGTCTCATATGTTGTCACTTTCATATACTAGTGGGAATTTTTTATTATAGGATTAGATGCACACCCACTTAGTTTTCAAGATGAGCTTTCATACACTTATAGCTCTTAGTGCATTCATTGCATGGCAATCCCTACTCCTCACATTGGTATCAATTGATGGGCATCTCCATAGCCCATTGGTTAGCCGCGTCGATGTGAGACTTTCTTACCTTTTTCGTCTTCTATATTTAACCCTATCATCATACTCTATTCCACCCATAGTGCTATATCCATGGCTCGTGCTCATGTATTGTGTGAGGGTTGAAAAGTATGAACCAATTGCTTGGCTGACACCAGGGTAGTACATGATTTATATTTTGTGTTAAGAAGACAGAGCATGACAAGGCTATATGATTTTGTAGGGATAACGTTCTTTAGCATTGATATTTCGAAAGACATGATTGTTTATTGGGATGCCTGAGTATTGATGTCTTTATGTCAAATTATAGCCTATTGCTTTGAATCACTTATGTATTAATATTCATGCCATGATTAGACATACAATCAAGTTTATGCTAGGTACCATTCCACATCAAAAATTATCTTTTTTATCATTTAGCTACTCGAGGACAAGCAGGAATTAAGCTTGGGGATGCTAATACATCTCTGTCACATCTATAATTTTTGATTGTTTCATGCCAATATTATACAACTTTCACATATTTTTGGCCACTTTTTATATGATTTATTGGACTAAACTATTGATCCAGTGCCCAGTATCGGTTCCTGTTTGTTGCATGTTTTTTGTTTTGCAGAAAATCCATATCAAACGAAGTCCAAATGCGATAAAAATTTATGAAGACTTATTTTGGAATATATGTGATTCCGAGGAACGTGAAACAGAAGAGAACAGAGAGGGAGATGCAATCTCGGAGGGGCTACCGCCCCTCCACCGCCATGGAGGCCATGGACTAGAGGGGTAACTCTCCTCCCATCTAGGGGGGAGGCCAAAGAAGGAGAATAAGGAGGGAGGCTTTCTCCCCCTCTCTCCCGGGGCGCCGGAACACCGCGTGGGCTAGGAGAGTGACGGCGATCTACATCAACAATCTTGCTACCGTCAACACCAACTCTCTCCCCCTCTATGCAGCGGTGTAACACCTCTTCTCCCTACTGCAATCTCTACTTAAACATGGTGCTCAACTCCATATATTATTTCCCAATGATATTTTGCTATCCTATGATGTTTGAGTAGATCTGTTTTGTCCTATGGGTTAATCGTGATCTTGGTTGGTATGATTGTATATTTTATTTACGGTGCTGTCCTACGGTGCCCTCCGTCTCGCGCAAACGTGAGGGGGCCCCCGTTGTAGGGTGTTGCAATACGTTCATGACTCGCTTATGGTGGGTTGCTAGAGTGACAGAAGCTTAAACCCGAGTATGTGATAAAGAGGATTTGATACTTAATGCTATGGTTAGATTTCATGACCTTAATGATCTTTAGTAGCCGTGGATGCTTGCTAGAGTTCCAATCATAAGTGCATATGACCCAACTAGAGAAAGTATGTTAGCTCATGCCTCTCCCTCATATAGAATTACAAGAATTATTACTGGTACTTGTTATCGATTGCCTAGGGACAAATGACTTTCTTATTGACAAAAGCTATCTACTTTTATTAACTTGCAAAGTACTCGTAGTTTTATTCTTTCAAAATAGTTTCGTACTTGTTCTAGGTAAAGCAAACGTTAATTGTGCATAGAGTTGTATTGGTGGTCGATGGAACTTGAGGTAATATATGTTCTACCTTTAGCTCCTCATTGGGTTCGACACTCTTATTTATCGAAGAAGACTATAAACAATCCGCTACACTTGTGGGTCATCAGTCACCTTCATTAAATTTCAATAAAGAATTTTCCTCTACCACCGGAGGTGGTGGTGTGTCAAGACCATGTATTTCTTCAACGGGTGGAAAATTCTTAACATCTTCAGCTTAAATACCTTTCTCCTTCATACATTTCTTTGCCTCTTGCATATTGCTACCTCTTGAGCATGCGTTGGTTTTTCCCTTGAAGAGGAAAGCGTGATGCAGCAAAGTAGCGTAAGTATTTCCCTCAGTTTTGAGAACCAAGGTATCAATCCAGTAGGAGGCTACGCTCCAAGTCCCTCGTACCTACACAAACAAACAAGAACCTCACAACCAACGCAATAAAGGGGTTGTCAATCCCTTCACGGCCACTTGCGAAAGTGAGATCTGATAGAGATAATAACATAAGATAAATATTTTTGGTATTTTTATGATGTATATTGAAAAGTAAAGAATGCAAAATAAAGTAGATTGGAAACTTATATGATGGAAAATAGACCCGGGGGGCATAGGTTTCACTAGTGGCTTCTCTCAAGATAGCATAAGTATTATGGTGTGTGAACAAGTTACTGTCGAGCAATTGATAGAAAAGTGCATAGTTATGAGAATATCTAGGCATGATCATGTATATAGGCATCACATTCGCGACAAGTAGATCGAAAGGATTCTGCATCTACTACTATTACTCCACACATCAACCGCTATCCAGCATGCATCTAGAGTATTAAGTTCATAAGAACAGAGTAACACATTAAGTAAGATGACATGGTAGAGGGATAAACTCAAGCAGTATGATATAAACCCCATCTTTTTATCCTCGATGGCAACAATACAATACGTGCCTTGCTGCACCTGCTGTCACTAGGAAAGGACACCGCAAGATTGAACCCAAAGCTAAGCACTTCTCCCCTTGCAAGAAAGATCAATCTAGTAGGCCAAACCAAACTGATAATTCGAAGAGACTTGCAAAGATAACCAACAATACATAAAAGAATTCAGAGGTATTTCAAATATTTCTCATAGATAAACTTGATCATAAACCCACAATTCATCGGATCTCGACAAACACACCGCAAAAAGAGTTACATCGAATAGATCTCCAAGAAGATCGAGGAGAACATTGTATTGAGATTCAAAGAGAGAGAAGAAGCCATCTAGCTAATAACTACGGACCCGAAGGTCTGTGGTAAACTACTCACAAATCATCGGAGAGGCCTTGGCGATGATGTAGAAGCCCTCCATGATTGATTCCCCCTCCAGCAGAGTGTCGTAAAAGGCTCCAAGATGGGATCTCACGGGTGCAAAAGGTTGAGGCAGTGGAAATAGGGTTTCGTGGTGCTCCTGGATGTTTTCGGGGTATCACTACTGGAATCAGCTACTTTGCCATCTGCCAGCTCTTTGCCGTCTGCTAGCAAACGACAAAGAAGCTCTTTGCCATCAGCTACCCGAAAGCTGACGGCAAAGAACTGGCTGATGGCAAAGAAAGCCTTTGCCATCAGCCTGTTCTTTGCCGTCCGCTAGCAGACGGCAAAGAGGGAGGGGGGGCACTGAGGAGCTGGTTAAAAAAAACTTAACGTCCCCCCGCTTTGCCGTCCGCCGCAGACGGCAAATATGAACAAAAGCGGACGGCAAAGGAGGGCGGACGGCAAAGGCTACCCTAACTAACCTAACTAACGCCGAGCCCCCTCCCCCGCCCGTTACTCATCTCTCTCCCTCGACCTCCTCCGCCCCCGCCCCCGCCGCCC